>NC_087247.1:45458419-45758419 GCF_037042905.1 Lytechinus pictus | reverse complement strand
CACGGACATGTACATGTATGCTGCAAACTAAGGGAAATATACCTTTAGATAGAAACCCGGGGACACTGAAAATAAGCAAGAAACATATAAACATGGACAATATTATGATTACTACTATTAAACAAAACAGGCCAGTCTACCCTCAATAAAATTAAATAGTATGTTGCTTAACTTCTAAGAGGCAATTTATTTTCAACCAGAATCAATTGGGAGAGAAAAAATCATACATACCACTACAGTACAAGCACTTAAGTTGTAATTTTGTTTGATTCTGTTCACATAAATTTTATGATCATTAGATCATTGGAATCTATGTTTAAATTTCTCTTGTACATTAATCAAATCAATTGCATGACAGCTGGTGGAGAGTCATGGAAGTTTTCACATAGTATTGGTTTTAGCATTAAATTATCATTCTTACTGTAACCTTCCTGACATGTCATGTAGATGATATATTGTAATGCTTAACTGGCAGATTAATTTTACTGCTTTATTATTCATTTAAAACTGACATTTGAATAACTGCATTTGTACAGATACTACAAACCCATTTAAATTCACTCAAAACAATAGACTGATTAGCATTGGAGCAACATCAACATTAAAAAAAAAATTAGAAAGAATTATGATATACATGTAGGGGCTATTCATCTGAAAGCTCACATTGAATTAAAACGGATGGAGACAAGACTGTTTCAAGTCACCTTAGAAGAAGTTTATACATGATACATCCATCCACATCCCTTTTGCTACACAGTGAACCTACATTATGACAAAACATGTTCCAATAATTATCCAGAATTCTGGAAAACTTCCCTGTAGAAACAGACGCGATGTGGTTTGTTAATAAACCGCATCATGCAAAATATGGTTTCTCATAACCACTTCTGGGAGGTGGTTATTGCCATGTTTATCCATTTGGAATGTGAGTTAATCGGATTATTCGCACTGTAGATTGGTTTGTAGGATGGTTTAAGGACGATACGGTTTTTTGATTCCAGAAAAGATGAACCGTTTTTAACGATTCTCTGTAGAAACATGCCGTATGGAATGAATAGGCCTAACAATACACTCAATGTCTGAACTGGGTCAAGACTGTGTTCAATGAAAAATAGATTTGATTAAAATGAAAGCTGACAAGAGCACCTTATGGTTCTGAACCATTCTCTGCATGCTTCCAGCCCACTGCTATGCTCAGGGCATACCATTGCTAATGAGTTTCATTCAATGGGTGTGTACATAAAGCCAGGAATCAATACATGATGGGCTACTGAAAGTGGGCTAATTTTATTTTTTTAAGTTTCTGATGAGGGGGAAATAAAACTATAAACACTTCACAGGGGAACAAACGTGACATCTACTGAGGGCAAAAATGCTGTATGCGCCCCCTGTGCCCCCCCCCCCCCCACTCTCCACTGTGTGAGGCATGTTGGTACAGTAACTTTAAGGGTGTGTGTAATGTTGGTTTCCATTTTTAATTGGCAACATGGATCATGGTTGAAAACGTCACTACAAAACACAGAACACAAACGCTATCAGCAATGCACTGTCCAGTGTTGAAGATTTGAAGCTGATTATACCTTGATCGTCTTTAAATTTTCCGCTCTCGTTAGCACAGCTTGCTGCGCAGTTTGACCCATCATAAGAAAGGTCAATTCTGACACATACTTGAGTAGGCTTCCACTGGGAGAGAAAATTCTAAGACGTTTCAAAACCCAATGATTTTCAGTGTTGCATTCACGAGACTGAAGGTCGTAAAATCTGAGCTGATCGTGTTTCCAAACGTACCTTTTTTTACTTTTAAATTTTCCTCCAAATTGCGATCTGAAAGACGTTTACTTTTATGACAGGGAATGGGGGACATTGAACACCCGTATTTTTCTCATTATATCTGCATTTTATAATTACATTATCAATCATGATTCATATTGAAGTGTAAATTTAGAAACCGACATCGGTTTGTGCATGTTGCCTTAAGGTCAAATATGTACATGTAGGCCTCCAGCAGACCAGGTGAGCTAGACCAATAATAATAATCATAATATGTCCATTTATATAGCAGTTACTTGTGCATATACTCAACTGCGATTTGATACTTGGTATCATATTACCCCGGTTGTAGCTAAGCCGCCATATTAATAGGTGCTAAAGCGTTCAAGGAATAAATCCTATTGGGTACCCATTCACCTCACCTGGGTCGAGTGCAGCAAAATGTGGATAAATTTCTTGCCGAAGGAAATTACGCCATGGCTGGGATTCGAACCCATGACCCTCTGTTTTAAAGTCCGGAGACTAATCCTCTGGGCCACAACACTCCAATTGATATATATAAAATAATAAGCCTAACTGGAATGGTGATGAGACCAACAGGTATTGACAAAGTTGAATTAGACAAAGTGGCTTATTATCCACAAAAGAGTCACAAATGGAAACATAGTTTCACAAGTTCAGCAGTCAATTAGAATAAGGTGTACTGATGCCTTTTACAAATGTTCAATAACACAGATCTTTCTGTAACAGCAGATCCTTATCAGTTATGTACACAGACATGCATAATTCAGAATGGCTGTATTTCATGCCTGTTGGTCATATATTTATAGAGTTATGATTCAGCAGATCACGATACCATTTCCAATACCAGTAAATAACATCATGACATTTTCGTTACAACAATACTGATATCTGATTAGGCCTAGTACCTTATGAAGAAATTCACTGTCATTCCCTTGAAAAAAAAAGCATAATCAATCTACAACAAGTGGAATGCCTCTGGCCGTCTCACCTGCATCACGCGATTCAATATAGCAGCAGTGCTGATTTTGAAAACTACTATAACTCGCACAAGATGTTCAGTGATACTTGGTTACTCTTATTTCCACGTTTTATGAACTAGACCAATACACTTATAGAGATATGATGGCAATTCAACAAATACCCCCAACGTGGCCAAAGTTCTTTGACCTTACATGACCTTTGACCTTGATCATGTGACCTGAAACTCGCACAGGATGTTCAGTGATACTAGATTACTATTATGTCCAAGTTTTATGAACTAGACCAACACACTTTCAAATTTATGGCTGTAATTCAACAAATACCCCAATTTGGCCAAAGTTCATTGACCCTAAATGACCTTTGACCTTGATCATGTGACCTGAAACTTGCACAGGATGTTCAGTAATACTTGATTACTATTATGTCCAAGTTTCATGAATCAGATCCATAAACTTTCAAAGTTATGATGGTAATTCAACAGATACCCCCAATTCGGCCAAAGTTCATTGACCCTAAATGACCTTTGACCTTGGTCATGTGACGTGAAACTCATGCAGGATGTTCAGTGATACTTGATTAACCTTATGTATAAGTTTCATGAACTAGGTCCATATATTTTCTAAGTTATGATGACATTTCAAAAACTTAACCTTAGGTTAAGATTTTGATGTTGATTCCCCCAAAATGGTCTAAGTTCATTGACCCTAAATGACCTTTGACCTTGGTCATGTGACATGAAACTCAGGCAGGATGTTCAGTAATACTTGATTAACCTTATGGCCAAGTTTCATGAACTAGGTCCATATACTTTCTAAGTTATGCTGTCATTTCAAAAACTTAACCTCAGGTTAAGATTTGGTGTTGACGCCGCCGCCGTCGCCGTCGGAAAAGCGGCGCCTATAGTCTCACTCTGCTATGCAGGTGAGACAAAAATTGACAATTTGAGGTGCATTTCCATTATCACTTAAGTCAAAAAATTTATTAAAAACATGAAATTACCTTTTGAAAGTAGCCTCTCCTTGAAGTTTTGTCCTTAACTTGCCGAAAGTAGACATACCCGTATAAATGAGCAGCATCAATCTGATATTTCAACAGAAGATAAAATAAAGGAATAAATTGTGTATTGTACTAATCTGAAAATGGTGCATAAAAAGAATAAAGCAACTGTACATGAATCTGCACAGTACCTGTTAAAGCTAATGAATGAGACAACAACAAATATTTGCTTGAAACAAACAGGAATGACATGAATGGCTCAAGAATGCCAGTAAAACCTCCATGTTAATATGTCAGCTTAATAAAAAAAATATGAGGGATGGACATTGTCTACAGAAAATTTAATAAAAGAGATATCAGGATTAGCATCTCATGGACTTAAAGTGTGTGTAATTGCTCGATTTTTAAAAACAAATAGAGGAAAGGTTTTAGTCTTAGTCAACATTCATCTCACTTTTAAATACTGAAAAAAAATTGAATCATTGCCCATTCAGGCATAATTTCAAAAACGCTTTAATTCATTTTTTCCGGCATCTTTTAAAATGAAAATACAGAGACATTAAAAATGAAGTTAATCTGAAGTGCCATAAGGAAAGAAGTCATATTTCATTACCATCAACTGTGCGACAATGCAAACGGCACTATTTGGCATACTGTATATAGGGTAATTAACCCTCCATCAATTTTGTATTTAGGTTTGCCATGATTAAAAGATATTTAGGTGGCAAAGGGGTTAATCTTTCAGTAGCAGTGAAGTACCAGAGGAGTAATCTCAGCAAGTTCTTGACCTTCTCTCTGTGGTGGATGAGGACATTAATAATACAGCAGCCATAATTCACAGGCACACTCTTACCCAAAGGGGATTCCACCCCCATGAGGGAAAAAGTCATGCTAGTTCAAGCACAGCATGGTCATTTACATTCAATACAGTAATACATGTACTGAAAGTTCCCCTTCCCTTTTGAAGAAAAATAATTTTCCTTATCATGAAAAACAAATGTATTGTACCATTTGTATGTAACCATGCTTCACAAAAATTAATGCATGTGTGTCTTATTCAATGCACAATGGAATTATCAATCAGTTTATGCTTATTTCCCATTCTTCTACTATTGTAATATTAGTATCTGCATTAAACTGCTTTGAAATGGCTTTTAGGTGTAATTTCTTTCTCACAAACGATTCCACACATAACTGTATACACAAATCTCCTTCCCCTGCAAGGCAGACATATTTTCATATTCATAAAAGAACTGACAGAAACTATGATGCAAAACAGCCCATATCTTGGAAGTCATCCCACTGCAATCAAGGATCTAGATTGCATTTTATAATAACAAGATCCTTCCCTTAATTAATTGAGTTGGACGCTGCTACTGCTGGAGCAAAAAGAGTGGTGCTTTTATTAGAAATTCCATTTTACAGAGCCTGGAAACCAAATCCCCATTCAATATTGATTGCCTGCTGGAGGAATCAGGAAAATATAAATTGCCATGGCACTGCTTGGATAACACATGTTTATCTTAACATCCAAAGCCACTTCAGTTTGCCAGTTTGCTAGTGACAGTGTTATTGTTATGAATTTTGAGTAGTGGCAAATGTTTTCAATTTCTTCAAGTATATCAGTCTATGAATAAATAATTTATCATTTATTCCCTGTTCTGTCAGGTTTTGATTAAAACTGAGCACTAAATCCACTGAGAATCAGGGAGTTAATTTTCAATTACAAAAAAATCCAATCAATGTACAAATAGAGCTGTTTAGAGTTTGACAATTTTTCCAAGTAAAATCTTGTGATTTCCAGTACCAGTACACATAAGTACCTCTACAGTGGAGAACACATGCATCATCTACCAGCCTGATACATGAAGATATTTTGGCAGAAACCACTGAAATTTTTCATTCATCAAAAGTATAAACATGTATGGTGTCAGAGAAAAAAAAAAGAACTAAGAATAAATTCATTGTTCTTATGAGAAGTCCAAGGTGTACTTGGTTGTACAATATACTGTACAGGTCTAGAATTCAACTGAACCAAACACAGATGGATGACTTGCATGCTCACTAGATTTATGACACATCATTGGTCCGATTTTAGCCAAACCAAGCCAGCTTTGCTTCCCTGATTGAATTTACCAATACCCTTTATATTTCAAAATGTAATTACTACACATAGACATTGATTTCTAATTGGCTTCCATCTCCACTTCATCACCAACTGACAATGTTATCTCACCTGTAATGTAGGAAGGCAATGCTTGTTGTAATCTGTACTTCTTTTACTGTGTATGAAATTTCTTTTGTCTGGGCAACGTCTTATCCTGAAGCTAAACTGGGTATCTCCCATACATCCTGAAATTAATAAAGTATTGAAACACATATACAGTTTTGAAAAAATCTGAAAATTCTTCATTTCCAAAGTTTTGATTTATTGCCAGATAAAATGAAAGAAAGTTTTTTTTTCTTTCACATTTTGTTTAATCTGCAATAAAATGTCTGGTCTTTATGGGTAAAATTTAAATCTAAATGCCTGAAGTAAATAATTCAGTCCCCTATGATTTGTGCTTTTTTGTATAAAGCAGTCCTGGTATAAATCCACTTCTTAAGCATGAACTAGGATGATAATGTAGGATACAATTCATGTGCTATATAATATATACATGTGCATGTAGCTAATTTAGAATAAAATGTGTAAGAAAAAAATAAATAGTCAATTTAAAAAAATCAATGAAAAATGATGCAATTATCCTCAACTACTCATACCTGGCCAGGTTAATTACCCATATGCATCATTCTCAGCAGTAAAGTCTTTAATATAGGCTCATTTGAATAACAAACAAATTCAATATTCAATACATTCATGTTGTAGTAATTATGTTACCCGGTACCTTTAACCTTTCCACTAAAAAAAAGTTTAAATTTCTACACACAAATAAAATTATTGGCTATTTTATTCTTTATATATTACAGCAAGAATAAAATGTTGTATTGATAAACAGGGTAAGTACCTGTAGGTACATGTAGGGATATTCTTTTGAAATCCTTCTTGTAATCTGCATACACACCACTATTCATAAAAGCTCTATTACACACAACTGCTATAATATCTCAAAACCTGGCACCTCTATCACATTTAAGCAGTACACTGGAAAGTTTTTTTGGGGCTCAAGCACGCCAGTAACCCTAATACAGAGTATGGCGCCATGCTGGTGAACTAAGTTTGACCAAAGCGCGCATGAGCGGTACAGCTGCTCCTACCAATGATCTCCCCCACAGATCGTACGTACGCAGAGTTACCACATCGCACATCCAGTGCGGTCTGAGTGAAACACTTCCGGGTTTTCTTATGATGATCGTGATCAACACGATAAGCGATATCGATAGCCAACAAAAAAAAACATAGGGTAGGGTGGGGTTACGCCAATGCAACAATTTTTTTTAGCCCTAATACTTATCTCAAAAGGTATAGAGACTAACCAGCACCCAGACAATGGAAGACAACAGACAGTGCTCGCCAGTTCACTCCCCTTTATGTAAACATTCATATAATGTAATAATGAGCACCACTTATGGCGAGATCTACCAAACCATACAATAAGAGATGCTATTAAGTTGTTCTTCACATCTTACCTGAATTTGAATCCGGAAAAGACAGGTAGCATATATTCATTTTCTGCAAGAGAAAAGACAATAGACTGATTTTGTGAATAGAATTGCTTTAGGAATTGTTAATTTCACCTTCAGGAATTGAAAAAAAAGGAATAGTTAGTATACTTGAATGTACAGCAAACTAGGAGGTACAATGGATTCAGGTCCTGTCTGAAGATATGATTATACATAGGGCGTGTTTATGCTTCCACTTTTCAGGCCAGAATCAGCGTTTTCATACGTGATTAGTCCAAAACATGGGTGCGTCCATGTTAACTTTCATTTAAAACTTACAAAAAGGTGCATAACAGAATGTTGTTTGACCAGAATCAGGGTTTCTGGGAAAGTATAAACAGAACCACGATCACAAACGTGTTTAAATGATGTCATTTGGTACATGCTTCCGGTGAGATGAAAATCTGCAGGCAAATACAGTGGCATGGTTCTGACAGGGACTTACCTCCACGGAATTACTCTCATCTCCCTGGTTCTACATGTAATAATGACTAATGTACATTTGCATGAGTGATTATTATTAAGTACTATCACTATTACGACTCCTCTAATTTGTCATTGCGATGACCAGGGCAGGATGATATGTCGAGGGATTTACAAAAAACCCAGAACATGATTTATGAGGAGACATCGCTGAGCCAGAAGCCCCAGTAGCATAAACAAATAGATGTCTTATTATTTTTTATGTATACTTAAATATTCTTTATTTTGTCTTACTATTATTCTCACCATGGTGATAATTCTATGGCTATGTCAAGTAGCTCCATGCAATTACTAAAAGATTTGAAATTGTTTAAATAAGTTTAAATAATAGTCGACCATACAACACTGGGAAAAAAAACTTTCGAAAAAGGGCACGCCCAATTTGACCTCGCTTGCATGCTCAACGAAAATTATGATGCAAAGCCAGCTGCAGATCATGATTTCACCTCTAAAATTCTAAGCATATACAGCACTCCCAGAACCACGTTTGCAATAGGTGTTCTGAAACGACGTTTGAAAAGCATTTGAAAACGCTGATTCTGTCTCTGCAATGGAAGCATAAACACACCCACAGACATGTGTCTTCCAAAGGAAACAAATGAATCAACTTAGTTTCTCTCCCACTCTCTCCTTTCCTTTCTCTTTGTCACCTTCATTCAGCTTTCTTAATTCTCTTTCCCCGTCATTTCCACTCATTTTCAGTTACAAGTAACTAAATTTATTTATATATTTTATTAATCACATGATACACCCCTTTATACTTATGAGTATTTTATTATTGTTTAGTTATTAATATATATTGTAAATCAACCATTGGAATTGGGACAGGAGGCTTCATGCCACAGTAATTAAGTTAACTTTTTCTGTCCCTGGCGTTCCAATGGTTGATATTTCTTATTTTGTATTGTTTACACTGAAATGTATTTTTGTATATTATTTGCCGAATAAATAATAATAATAATAAAAAGAGATCTCTTGTCTTATTCAACTTCTTTATTTCCCCAATGCTGTTTTTCTTTGGTAATGAAGCAATAAAATCAATAAATGTAAAACAATATGGTGTATGTATTACTCTGCACAATTATTCTTACCTCTTTTTCTGTAAGCTTGATGTGTGATGGATAGATGAACTGTAATAATAGGAAAGAAAACATGGTTACAATCATAGGCATAACTAATGATTCCTACATGTATATAACATAATTTGTATATTTTTAGTATAATGTGTATATATTGTGAGGTACAGGTAAATTGTAAAAAATGAAAATACATTGTATATATCTTGAAGCAAATACAAACCAATGGCGCCATCTCGAGTCCTCAACTACTCATACCTGGCCAGTTTCCTGACCCATAAATAATGCTAGTGCAGAGACACCAATCCCAAGAACCTTCTGATCTGGAGATTCTCCCGCCTGGATCCCCTAGCAAACTGGAGACTCCAACTTGATGTGCGCAAAGCACACATCACGAGCGCGAAGTCCCTTACGGCCGGGGTCCAGGTCTCGCTAAAAGGGTCCAGGAAGCTCTAGGATTCTAGATGCTCTCTCATGCTATCTCAGGCTAATTTTTCAATATTGATGGCAACAGTGGCGTAATGAGCCAAAAATTTTGAGGGGGCTCGATATGGTGTATCGCGTAAAATTAATAAAAAGTTGCGAGCGAAGCGAGAAAGCACAAAATTCGACACTTTAACTTTAAAAATCCAACTTTGTGATAGATTTTGACATCATATTAAAAAATGATATCATATTTCACCCTTCTCTCTTTCCTTTTCTCTTTTGTTCTTGGTCGTGATTTTTTTTTTTTTTTTGGGGGTGTACGCCTTAGAATGGTACTTAGTAATTAACAATTCAATTAATCAAATCACACACGTAGGCCATAGGAGGACCTAAGGAGGGATGATGCTAGCTAGCTAGCTTGCACCGCTAAATTTACGAGTACGAGATCGCGCAGGGCGTTGACGCTCTACTTACATTTAAAGGGATGGTCAGGGCTGAAAATATTTTTAGCTTAATAAATAGAGTAGAATTCACTGAGCAAAATGCTGAAAATTTCATTAAAATCGGATAACAAATAACAAAGTTATTGAATTTTAAAGTTAAGCAATATTTTGTGAAAACAGTCGTCATGAATATTCATTAGGTGGGCTGATGATGTCACATCTCCACTTGTTCTTTTGTATTTTGTTATTTGAAATTAGATTTATTCAAATTTTTTCCTCAGAGAACTAGAAAACTTGGATTGACAACTGATTTAGTGTATTAGATATTTATTGCTGCAACTTATTTCATTATAAGGGAGACATATTATTCACACAATATGAAATAATGGAAAAATTTATGATTTTATGTGATAACATAAGAAAACGGAAAGTGGAGATGTGACTTCATCAGCCCACCTAATGAATATTCATGACGACTGTTTTCACAAAATATTGATAAATTTTAAACTTCAATAACTTTATTATTTGTTAATCGATTTTGATGAACGTTTCAGCATTTTGCTCAGTGAACTCTACTCTATGTATTAAGATATAAATATTTTCAGCCCGGACCATCCCTTTAAGTCTTAACTTGAATATCGGCTTGGATATGAAAATTTGATTCCAGTTAGTTTAAAAAGGTGTTTGGGCAGGAGAAAGATAATTTTAAGCAGGAGAAAATGCATCTTAAGCGAGAGACACAGGGCCTGGGCGGGAGATAATAAATATCGAGCGGGAGAACGGGAGATTTTGCGAAAATGGGCTTTCGGCGGGAGATCTCCCGCCAAAAGCGGGAGAGTTGGAGTCTCTGCTAGTGTAGTCTAGTAAAATTATGATGACATTTCAAAAACTGAGCCTTGGTTAAGATTTCAATGTTGATGACGTCGCCGTCGCCGCCGTCGGAACAGCGGCACCTACAGTATAGTCTCGCTCTGCTATGCAGGTAAAGTAAAGTAAAGACCAAATGTCTACGTCTTTGCAATAAAAAATCCCATTTGATGCATACATGTATCTTATTTAAACTTACAAATATTTAATGGGCATAAAGGTGATTAATACCCCCATCCTATGCTAATACCATGGCAGTTTCCTACACTTTTAGAAATATTTCTAGCATGTCTTCGCCCAGGGATGAATATTCGTGCCAACTTTTAATCAGCGATAACTTATTCTCTTCAAGAATTCCAACAACCAATTCTGTAATATTCCTTTTCAAAGGCAAATATCATAACTTTTCATCTCTAAAGCTGCTGATTTGAATTTTGATACAGTACCATTCATTAATTCTGACAAACAGTTCTGAATAAAACATATTTCTGGTTTAATTGTCAAAGCTTTCATAACTGGCTGATCTGATAAGAGAGATACAAATCCTCTTCATTATTATAATTTTTTTTAATAAACATTCATTCAAGTGTCCCCTTTCTAGGTGAGCATTACGCCGATGAGATACATATGCTTATATTAATTCCTACACAAAGTCCTTAAATTTTTCCCCTTTCAGCTAAGTATATCAAAAATTTCAGCTCACCCTCGTGCTTGCATTAATGTTGCTTAGTTAGATACGCATCTTGGGATTACCTCTCCCTAATAATGACCCTATTTAAGGTCTAAATATCAATAATTTTCTGCTTGCATTAATTGTTTAGATATGCATCATGTTAATGATTACACAAGTGCTTTGAATATTCAGTTTTAAAATCTTAGTATTGAAAAGAAAATTAGGCTCACGCTCCGCCCTTGTATAGGACGATTTATTTATTGAGATACCTATCATCTCTAGGAATTCATAAAAAGGGTATTTCTAAATATTCCTTTATAGGTCTGAATATTTTCAGCTTGCGCTTCACACTCGCATTCATTGTTTATTAGATACGAATCATGACTATGATTACATAAAACAAACTTAGATTATAAAATATTCGTCGTCTTAATGTATTGATATTGAAAAATATTTGCACTCGCATTGAAATCAAGTTTCATTTTGATGGGCCGAGTGTTTACTAAGTGTAGTATATATGAATTATATATGTATATATATATATATATATATATATATATACCTGTATATAGGCTGATATAATACACTTTGGAAGGGGCCCGATTTTAGCACTTGCCCCGGGCGCCGTTTGTCCTAGATACGCCACTGGTAGAACCAAACAGAACTGCTGAATAACCATTTTTTTTTTTTTTTTGCCTGCTTTCTTGCTTAGAAAGTACCATCCGCCTGAAAAAGAGTTCTAGAAAGAAAAAATAATCAGAAAAGTGTAAATATTCTTTTTCAGAATGAACACTGTTAAACTTAAAAACAAGTCAACAGGACAAGAAAATTTGTACATTTCTTGAGTACTCTTGATAAAAAAAAAAGGAACTGATGGTAAGCTATTTATTTTTAAACTGTGGTCTTTTTTCACTCAGCTCAGAGTAACAATGAGGTCAAAACATTACAACATTGACCTCATAGGCCACAGTATCGCATATATGGGGTGGTGCATTCGCAGAAAATTGACATCTGCAGTAACACACAAATGCACAGCCACACAAGTCGCCAAGTGCACTGTCTAGTGATTCAATTTTTTTTCTCTCTCTTTTAATTATGAAATTGTTAAAGTGAAAGTAGTTATTGTTTATTGCAGTTTACATGTAAGAAAAAATCACAAATTAGATCTACATGTATATCTAAGGTAACAATTTTGATTAAATATCTGTGGATTTTGCACGATGTTTGAAAGTCTGACTACTCTGCCATCTACATGTATTGGCAACCTTATTGAGGTCCCAAAGTCTCCTAGAGTGTTTTTTTTTTTAATCTATGATGGGGGGACCTAAAGCTACACACTTTGTTTACAAGCAATAAAAACTAGGCCTATGTCAGTTTTAACATTTGAACAAATTGTCTTTTACTAATAATACATGTATGTTCAATATTCTAAAGATCCTCAACCAAGAGGATAATACCACAAAACTCACTAATACGAAAATCCTGCCATGTTTTCCAAACACCTCTTGATTTCCCCCCCCCCTCCCCCCGATGTAGAAGGGGTCCTACAGCTAGGCACTCGATTTATCATGCATAGAAAGTATAGTATAGAAAGTATTCCTGTGCCTCAATTTCTAAAATATGTTCATATTATTATAGGAAAATATAATAAAATTAAATTGAATATAGACCTCTAGCTCCAAAATTCCAAACAGTTGCTGGTTTTCTCTGCACGTAGTGATTTATTGCAGCCTCTGTAGAAAAACTGAATAGGAATTGTTCGTCACTCTGCAGTCAGTTCCACACACAGAGTGCACATTTTGCCATTAAAATTACATGCGAGATGAGTGGTGCGTAGCTTAAAGAGCCGCGTAGCTTTCAGACCCCTTACCATAATATATCAAGATCTAAACCAAAAAAGTAACGTTACTGTAAAACTACATAGATGCACTGGTGCTAATAATAAAATGGGTGTGCAGAAACATTGCTTCTATTTCAATGTGATTATTTCTACCCAATATTGAAAAATGTCCTTGTATAGCAACAAACCTCTGAATGCAGTGCATACTGCACTTTTTACATGTATTTGTCAAATATGGTAGATCTAGATATATTCTGTTTAGTCTCTAACAAGTATTTTGTACAAGTTCTAGAGGGCCCTAGACAGTAGAGGCACTGGTCCAAAAATTGGGATTGTCCCAGAAAACAAGGATATCCTCATATTCATAAACCAATACAAAACATGTCTTGATAAATTGAGATTGTCCTTGTTTATGGGGACAGTTTGTTTATTCACTTACCCCTACGGGACATAGACGGCAAATATGGGGATATAGCGTGCTAAAATAGATCAAAGTGACCTCAATTCACCCCCCAGATCACTCACACTATTGCGAGGTTAGTATTAGTACACTAACCTCGCACCATGAACCGCGTTTGGCAGTGGATTTCTAACTAGTGGGTCACGTGTGCTGGGATCTTACTTCTGGTGTCCACAACACACGACTTCTATGGCTTGATTTTTCCGTGCGCGGCGGCATGTAATGAACCCTTGGGTGCCCCCAGTTCACTGTCTATTTTTCACGCCTTGCCGTCTTCCAATAATCTTGTTAGGCCAAGTAAAAAAGGAAAGTAGTTGATAGTCCTCACGTGCATCTACATGTATTTTGGCCGCCGCATGAATTTTTTTACTATACTATTTTAAAAAATTGGCTAAAAAAATATCAAAAAGTGATGTTTCTCATTCGCACCTGCTTCCTTTTTTTATTGCCGCATCAATTTTCTTGATATTTATTATTTTCATGGCTGCTGAAAAGCGAAAAAATACACAAGATTGGCGAGCGATTTGCTCTCATGCGCTCTGGGATTTCGCTTGCAACTTCCTAAAACAATTGCAAAGTCCGATATCGCCGTAACTAACACACTTTTTACACCTTCATATGCAGTAGGCGTATAAAGGTTCATAGATAATTAAAATAAATAAATACAAACCGATTTCACCCTCTAAATATGGATTTCCTAGGGAAATCCATCAGGGTGTATAAGTCTCACTTATGCATGTATGGGAAGGGTTTCAAGGCTCCACGATGCAAAAGTATATGTAAAATATCATCACAGAGTCCTCAAGGCTAGTTAGTATACTAATACTAAACTCGCAATACGTGTGAGTGGGCTAGTCTAGATCTCTCTAACTTGACATGCTTGACTACTAGTTAGATCCACTCACACTATTGCGAGGTTGTATGCTATACGAACCTCGCACAACCAAAGTGCTTTTGTAGTGGATTTTAGAGTTGTCGTTAACATCGCTTCATAACGTGAATGATGTTAGCCGAAACCCATTCCGCTACTCACCAGGGCTTTTTCTGGTAGAAAGCGTTCCATTATCAATTTTTTACATATTTTTTTAATTTAAAAAGGACACAAAAAAGAGCAAAATCGCTTACCTCCACCTGGAAAGTGGCTTCGCACGTCTCTTCCACGGAAATAAAAGGAAGGTCGTTGGTGGCGCTAATACAGTTCGCAACCTTAATTCAGCTTGGTGGTATTTTTAAAACTAGATTCATGATTCATTGTATGCGCAATTCCAATAATTGTTTGATAAAATAGAGACCCCAATAAATGCAATAACTTAAAAAACATACTTTTTTATTATTTTTGCTGACGATAATACTTTTTGGAAAATATTTAAAACGATGACAAATTAAACAAAAAATATAGAAAATTCTATGTACCTTGAACAAAGCCCCACAAGTGCTACCGTTCATTTGTCAATTAACGTTCCACCAAAGTCTTTACAGTAAAAAGATTGAACACTTTGCCGACTTCGCGTAACGCTTTGCATCGATTTACGTGTAAGATAATTTCTGTGTCTAGTCTTTCAATTGTAGTGTCTTTGATATGAAGATAAATCGCGCGCCCTCTTTCGCTCATTAGACGAAAAATTTGAGAGCTAGAAAGGTAGCTCTCGTATTTTGTCAACGAGAAGAAAAATCAACGCCTAAATGACGCATTTTGAGGGATATTCATCAAATTATGAGGAATTGACTTCACATCGTTTCGTAAGTTTCGTAGGAGGACTTCATTCTGTAAGTCCTCGTATTAATTTTTCGTAAATTAACGTTATTTGTTGAATGCGCCGTGCCTTCAATTATTCTGTAGTCGGCGGCTGAGATGTAGCCGTGGGTGAGTTAGATCTAAGAATCTAAGTTAGATCTATTAGTTACTATTAGTTCATGTAGTTAAGTTAGTAGGATGGGGGATCGGGTGTCCGGACAGTTACCGGACACTTTATATTTTTGAAGCCTTCTTTTTTTTCCTTGGAATACACTAAAAATACGAATTCAATCGTTGTAATCATCTTCTGTTTTGTTCTCTATAATATTTCCTAACATTTTGTACTAAAAATTAATGAAACTTCGCTTGTAAATTTTTCCAAATGACTTTCTAAAATTGATCGTCCGCCACACAACCTGTCCGGACACACAACAACTGGGTATATTAATTATTATTAAACGTCACGATTTGAATTTCAAATTAAAATATTTTGAATTTGAATCTGTTGTGAACTACCAGTAATTTACAATGCAAACGTTTGCAATCAAATCTCAATCAATAACAACATTTCGGGTCTATTAGTAGGCTAGGCCAGGCCAAGCACCATTTCTGTCAGTTTCAAAGCACACACCCCGGGGGGGGCACTCAGTATATAATGCATAGTGGGTATGTGCCGCGGAGGGGACCCCCATTTTCACACTCAAATTTCCGTTCCGAGGCATAGCATTTTTGTCTTATTGACACAAAAAACAAAGAAGGCCGCTCCAAGGCATAGCAATTTGTTCTTATCGAGAAAAAAAAAAAGAAAGAGATCCGCTCCAAAGCTTCGCATATTTTTCATTACGTTGTTCCGGTCGCATTAATCCGCTGCAATTTTGGTGAAAAGCGGCCGCCGAGCGCTGTCCGACCATCGTCTCTGCGCTAGCGCACCCGGCGAAGGCCGCGCTGGATGCATCATGCACGCATGCCCGTTCCATAGGGGTACATACGCACGTACTCGCACGCTGGCGATCCGTTCCAAGGACCCCCGTTTTCACAAAATTGTAGTTCCGAATTCCGTTCCGAGGACCCTCCTTTTTACAATAAGCCCGCTCCAAGGCCCCCGTTTTTTGTCTCGCCCGCGGCACACCCCTACCACTTTTTTGGTCGAGTGCCCCCCCCGGGGCACACACACCTTTCACACTGCACACCCACACAAATACAAGTAGCAGCCACCAACAGCGGAACAAAGGAATGGGACTGCCGTGCAGTCTGCATCTCAAGATAATTCTCACTCACCTCCAGAGCTTGTCCGAGTTCTAGATCAAACGTCACAACACAAAAACAATTAAACCATTCTGAAAATCCATCCCACGGAAGGATCTTCCGATTTCCATCACTCAAATCTTCTGACATATCGTTATTTTCTGCGTCGGAAAGATGACGAAAACCAACTTTGTTATCCCCTTCCCGTAAAGTGGCCATTGTTTCTTTCTCTGACTATTGTTGTGATATGATATCGATCGGATACGTTATCTGTGCATGCGCAAAAAGCGATATGCGTGCCTGTGGTAAAAAACAAAAGAAATAGTGCATTCTATGAGTGAGGGACATCATTTACTTAACTGTCCCATTTGAGTTGTGCATATCACTGTTTTGTGAAAAATAAGCAAAACTTGAAAATGTCATAACCGTTTCTTATTTTACATCCGATTTTGATGAAATTTTCAGCATGTTGCCAGTTTGATTTTTCTCTTATTCAAATCAACATTTTTGTAGGGTGGACTTGACCTTTAAAGAAAAACGTTGATTTGAAATTCTAACAAGCATAACGATGAGAATTTCATTAAAATCGGGTGTAAACTATAAGAAAAAGTTATGACATTTCGCTAACAATTTATGCACCAATTAGTAATATTTGATTTGATTTGATTTGATGTATTAACAATATTCACATGTTTACAGGTTATAAAACAAATTGCATTAGTTACAATGGTAAATTGGAGCATAGCATGTGCTAATAGAGCCTGCATGGCCCCATGAACAAAAACGAAACAAAATTAAATTGCAATATACATGTACCCCTTTTAAAAGTCAAGTCCGTATAAGATATAGCCTATGTTGATTTGAATTAATAGAGAAAAATCAGACAAGCATAATGCTGAAAATTGCATAAAAATCGGATGTAAATCTATGACATTTTGAAGTTTCGCTTATTTTTCACAAAATAGTTATATCCATAAATAGTCACATGCAAATGAGAGAATCGATGATGTCCCTCACTCACTATTTCTTTTGTTATATATTGTTTGAATTATACAATATTTCAATCTTACAGATTTGAAAATAAGGCTTAACTGAACCGTAAAATGTTAAACATCGGTAATTCCACGGGTTCAGGGAGAAATAAAACTTTGTTTCACAGGACAATGAGGAGAAAATTATAATATTTCATATTTCATATAATGAAATACAAAAGAAATAGTGAGTGAGTGATGTCATCGTTCAGTTCCCTCATTTGCATACCGACCGGGAACTGTTTCGTGAAATTAAGCGAAACTTAAAAATGTCATCACTTTCTTATTTTACATCCGATTTTGATAACATTTTCAGTGTTATGCTTGTTGGAATTTTTTTAAAATTCAAATCAACTATTTGTTGGAGTGGACTTGTCCTTATTAAAGGAGAGAGTTGATCGATGTCCTTCACTCACTATTTCTTTTTCAAACGAGAGAATCGGTAATGTCCCTCAAGCTATTTACTTTTATCATTGTTTTATTTATACATGTTAGCCCCATCAGTAGTCTTGTACTGTTTTCCAGGGGGCCCTGTAAACAAATATTTACAATATAACAGACAAGCAAATTATACATAAGGAAAAAAACAAACAGAACATGCAAAATAATCAAAAGTGAATACATAGAAAAAAGAAGATGGTACATAATTAAGTACAATGTAGGGAAATAACGTTAATTCATCTAGATTTCAATCGGCATTACAATACAGGAAAAACAACCCCCTTCCCCTACATTTCATTTATTTAAATTCAGGTAAATCAATGTGATTGCTACTCATTGTGAATAGTATATACGAAAACTTACTTATGGAAAAGAAAATATGCACATCATCAATTATTTTCAATGAAACTAACAGAGAAACTCATAATTATTTCATATGTGACAATCTTTAACATGTGTTGCATGTATTTGAGATAATATAGTTAAAAAGGCCTATATCTCTGCTTCACATACTGATTTCTGCATGTTGCAGAGAATGAAGGGGCTATTTCCTGGAAGAGCACCACTTCAAGTACTGGGAACAAAAGGCAATGTTGATGAAATTTTCATGTGTTATGTTTGTTTGATTTCTCTCACTTTATTCAAATCAACTTATTTCGTTGTGGGTGACTGTTGTCACCCTGAAAACGAGACTTTTTTTACCACGAACATGATGCATATCTCACAAAACAAAATTGCAAAAGCTTAAAGGGGAATCCAGCCTTGGCCATAAAATGTTGTGTTGGGAAGGAGAAAAATAAATTAAACAGAATGGTGAAAGTTTGAAAGAAATCGGAAAAGCAATAAGAAAGTTATAGCTGCTTTAAAATTGAGATCACTAATTAATACTATATGTAGATTTCAAAATAGCAACTGCGTAAGTAAATTATGACAAGGGGCAAGGACAACTTTCCCATAGGCCACAGTACTTTATTATCAGGGATTTGTGGTTTTCTCCTAAGTACCCATTCCCCTGGGGCAGTAATCTAAATATAACCCAGGTAGTATATTGTTGTATGTCCTCATGAAAGAAAAATACAATTTGAAGTAAAACTTTTGGGAAAAATGACATTTTAGCCACTATGTATTGGAGTACATATAAGAGTAGTCCTTGCCTTACATCACTATGAAACCCATATGCGGCCAATTTGAAGTCTCCATGGGTATAGTGATTACCAATATTAACAACTTTTAAAACTTTCTTGTTGTTTGTCCAATATTGTTCAAACTCACCCATCAACTTGTCTGATTTTTCTTTTCCTTATAAAAACAAGTTTTTATTTGGGTTGGATTCCTCTTTAAGGGAAAGATCTTTTGCGACAGCCAGGGCGGACTTAACCCTTACCCTAACCCCAGTGGCGTACCTAGGATTTTCCAAGGGGGGGGGGGGGCAAATTCGTCCGTCAAAATATTGACTGGCAAAAAAAAAAAGGTCTTCAACCACAAATAAAGGATTTCGTACCAGAAAAAAATTTGACAAGCAAAAGAAAAGAAAGAAAGAAAAAAAAAGGTCTTCAAGTTCAAAGGAGCGGGCCACTTGTGGCTCGTCAGGGGGGGGGCAGGGATACGTCCCTTGCATGGGTTGTGACTCGATCGTCAGGGGGGGGCAGGGATACGTCCCTTGATGACGGGTTTTGATTGGTGGGGGGGGGGGCAGTCTGCCCCCTCTGCCCCCGGCCCCCCGTAGGTACGCTAATGCCTAACCCTATATATAACCCTGGACCCGGGCCCTGGGCCTAACCCTAACCTTTGGGTTTTTTTTCACAGGGTATACTAGTAGACTAGTTCTAATTCTCCCCCCCCCCCACCCTTCTTAATTAAAAATGCCAGGACGGAGTCAATTCTTTGATCACTTCTTTTTTTTTTCTCTCTCTCTCTTGCTTTTTTTATCTTCTTTTTTTTTTTTTACATTCTTCTTCTTGCCGTTTTTCGCTTTTTATCCCTATTTTCCATCCATCCCGTCGCGTCCTGCCTGCGCCTGGCAACTTCATGGAGGGGGAATCTCTACATCATGATCTCTATAGTCTCTATCAGGTGCTCACTGATGATCATGTGATCAAAATCTCGCAATTTTTTTTTATTGGCACCGTTTATACTCGTCTAACTTCGTTCACGATTTACTTGTGGTCATGGGGTTCATGTATTTATTTTTAACGATTTTGATTTTAGTATGGGGGGCTAAAGGCAAGCCTAATGCGGAAATCAAAGGAGGAATGTTATCCTTACAAAATTCAGAATCTCGTGAAGTTAGGTCGCTTGATGGAGTGTGGGTGTTTCGTGCCGATGACTCGCCCGGGCGTTTTGCGGGGTTTGACGGTCAGTGGTGGTCTCGGCCTCTCAATGAGGTAAGATATATCGAATATAAAAGCTAAGCATGGCTACACTGATTGACTCGTCGGTATTATAATTGGGTCATTGAAATTTGAAACATTGAATCAACATACACAAAAAAAAGAGTCTTAAAACATTAATGTGACAAATATTTGATTAGGTCTTCATTATGAATACGAGTCTTATGACTCTCACTCATTCAATGAAGAAGGTTGGTTATGCCAGGTTGTTGATTGGTTTTAGAGATGATGATGGGATTGATGATTGTTCTCCTGTGATTATTTTTAATTCCTTGGAGCGGAGGCAGTGCGCTCAAAACTGTAATTTTGTACATATTCTTTTGAGGCTCTCTATTGGTGGAAGTAATGTTTTGTTTGTTGCTTATTTTTGTTTCTCTTGTTGAGTATGTGGATAGATGATTGATTTTTTTTTTTTTGGGGGGGGGGGGAAGTGGTCAAAGCTACAGTCAATTTTTTTCTTCAGTTTTTCATTGCATATTTATATGTTCCTTGCCCCCGAACTAAATAAATTTCTTTAAATTATTATTTTTTTGTGTGTGTTGATTTAATTTCTGACCCTCCACTGATAGAATAAAAAACTTGTCAAAGTGGGAAATGTGACATGCTAATCCTCCGGCTCCACATTTCTATGATTATGGTTTCAAAATTATATTTGTTATTAAAACAGTTCAATTGCTAGGAACATAAAAATTTTGAATTCTCATTATTTTATTTTTTGTTTAAATTTATATTATTATCTCCATCTATTGGAATATTCACTTTTCCATCCCAGATGTCGTGTCATGTCATATCAATTTTGTTTTCAACAACATTCACATCATTACAGAGCTAGAATTAGAATATGTTTGCTATTCAAACCAATCACCATAGTACAGGATTCAATTCATTTAGGACTTTAATACTAATCTTTGTGAAAGGATTTTGCTGTCTCTATCCATTTTTTAATGACTTGTTATTAATTTTGATTTTGATTTTCAATAGTTTCAAGAACAAACTAAACAAGGAATTATCAAAACATTTCTTAATCTAGTGTGTATCATTCCCCCCCCCCCCCCTCCAAATATGCTATTAACAGTTTGGACCGGTGATAGATATGCCAGTACCATCCAGCTTTAATGACATCACTCAAGATGGCTCCCTCAGGGATTTTGTAGGTTGGGTTTGGTATGAGAAAGAGTTCTACCCTCCAAAGTCTTGGATAAACAGTGGTCAAAGGATTGTACTACGATTTGAGAGTGCCCATTATGAAACTATTGTTGTAAGTACCATGTGTTATTTGCTTTAGAAAGAAATGATTTCAATTATTAAATGTGGAAATTTCTTTTAAAATAGTAGCCTCTGTTAATACACAGGTTAATTAGATTTTTACATGCTCTTTTAAATTATATCTCATCCCCTCTTCACATAATGTAAATGTAGTGGCATCATCACATCGATAATGAAATTAATTTGATTTATATTAGTACCTATTACTTAGAATTCCAAATTTAAGTATTGTGACAGTTTCTGTTGGAAAGCAAGTTGTGGAGTAGAAGCAAAGATTGTTTGTATGATACCGATTTATGTGTAGTCCTTGAGCATCTTAATATTGATATTTATATTGCATGTACTTTATTCTTGATTCAGTTTCTCTCACTTCTCAGTTGTACAGGGAATTGTTTCACTCTTGAAATGTTTATCATGTGTTTTGTTGCTTGATAACAAGATAATAAATCTCTCTTCCATTTTGCAGTGGTTTAACACACAGGAAGTGGTGAGGCATTCTGGTGGTCATCTCCCTTTTGAAGCAGAGATAACAGCTCATCTCTCCTATGGGCAACCCAACATGATTACAGTTGCTGTAAATAATACCTTGTCTCCTAACACTCTACCACCGGGGGCAGTAACACACTATGATGACCCAACAATGTGAGTTAATAGACAAAATCTTTATTAAAAAATGCTTGTGATCGCACTTTAACAACAGGTTGATTTAAAAGTAAACCAAGCATAGCTCTGGAAATTTTATAGAAATTGGACGTAAACTAAGAAAGTTATAAGTTTCTCTAAGTAGTTTCTCAAAATATTTCATCAATAGAGACTTTCAAATTTAAACTAAAGTCTTATCTTTTCTAACATCAGTTCTTGTCACTAAGTCGCTTCATATCCAAGCTCTCTTATTCTTTTTATTTTCTCATGAACCTTTGAATAGAATATTTCTAGATAGATTGTACAATATAAATGCCTATTAATGTCGTTGTTATTATGTCCACTGCCTACTATGTACATGACAGCTGTTGTTACTAATTTGGTTTAGTTCAATTTGTTAGAATTATGATTTGCATCTCTCTCTCTCTCTCTCTCTCTCTTTTTTATGTAGGTATCCACCCAATTATTTTGAGCTGAGCTACCAATTTGACTTCTTTAACTATGGTGGAATCCAGCGATCTGTCAAACTCTATACGACTCCAAATGTCTATATTGATGACATTGATATTGTTACACATATAGACACAACAGGTGAGACAGTTTGCTTTTAAATTTGTAAGATTTATATGATCTCTTATAAGATGCTCCACATTTGCTATTTGGTGGTGGCTACAAATAATTAGGTGATCTGTCGATCGACAGATCAACTATTAATTTCATACGAATTTTCTTTTTTATTTTTTTTTATTTTCCGCCCTTTTCGTGTTAGCGTAAAATCTCAAAATCTACATCTTCAATTTTCATCAAAATTTCATCAGTTATGAGGACTTATCATGTCATGTGTATGAAACAAGTTCAAGGTCAAAAGGTCATCGTGACGTCATCTAGACGCCATTTTGTAAAATCACATCAATCATTATCAATTATTAGAAATTAACAATATTTACATCACATTAACTTCAGGTCAAGGGTCAACTGTTGATGACATCAAAGGTCAGGTAGAGGTCACGACGTGCACGTACGCGCGCGTCAAAATTTTAAAATGCTCAAAATCACTTTTGACGAAAGTAGAGTATGAATCGGGTCATTTAAGCATTTCAAAAATTTGCGCACGCGCATGGTTACGTGCGCGTTCTCGCGCGTAACGGCACTGTACAACATAGGATCGCCATTTTCTTATATCAATGCATTGATAATATAATTCTGAGTAATTTGATACCTTGATCAACCTTCTACAACAAGTAATAACGGAATTAGCCTCCATCAAAGTTTACAGCACACACGCGTGCGTGCACTAACCATAGACAATATATGTGCAAAAACATGCCTATGCAAATTCATTATAACTCTTCAGGAAGTCCGTTGACCCCCAATTTTTTAGAAACATGTATAATTCATTTAGATATGATAAAGCTTCAATTCTATTTTTATTCAGTAAGGGATACACCATTTAATAAAAATGATTCCTAATGGGTAAGCTAGATACAATGCATTCAGCTCTCATTTATATCGCATTTGTCTGTGATTCATGACTCGTGCATTATTTGCAAGATGAATGCAGCATAAAACCGATTTATAACAACCAATATCATTCATATAGATATTGCCTTATTAAGATTTCCTTAGGCCCCCCCCAAAAAAAAAAAAAATGAATAAATAATAATGATAATAAATGAATGAATAAAATACTACTACTAATAAAAATAATGAAAATAAATGAATGATAAATACTAATGTAATTTTTTAAATAAAAAATGGAGATCTATAGATGCCTTTAAATTAAACAACAGGCAACTGATGATAATGAATCATTTTCATTTCACTTGTTGTACTTATTGTTTGCAGGTCAGGTGATGTTCAATGTTACAGTTGGTGGAGCACCAGCATCAAAAGTGTCAGCAGATGTTGACCTACTTGATAGATTAGGCAATGTTGTAGCATCAAGTACAAAGCTGAATGGACTACTTGTGGTTAATGATGCCAAGCTGTGGTGGCCCTACACGATGCATAATGACTCAGCCTATCTCTACACATTCAAGGTAAAGAAATTATCTGAGAAATGTAGTTACAGGTGTGCATTCCTTTTGGATTGAAATATTGGATGGAAACATGGAATTAATTGAAAGGCAAGGCAGTAGAAGTTTTTTCTACTCACTTGGTAAGTTGGTATATTATGAAACACTTAAATTGCATATGATCAAAGTTGCAGACACACTTGATGTAGAGGTTAGATTACTAGAAATATGTATGTGATGTTCTAGACACTTGTTTAATGTGCATTGATTTTATGGGAAGTTCAATGGAATTCCTCATGTCTCTCTTTTCTGTTTCTTTTGAAGGTTTCGGTTTCCTTTGAAGGCACAATTGATGTTTATCGTCTTCCTGTTGGTATCCGCACAGTCAAAGTCACAAGTAAACAGTTCCTCATCAACGATCAACCATTCTATTTCCATGGAGTCAACAAACATGAAGATGCAGATGTAAGAATTAAATATCAACAATGAGAGCAGTATTGTGTTGGCTAGCTTATGTTGACTCTGGTTGGCTATTGGCACTAATTTAAATCATATTGTTGGCAATCCCGCTTGTATCCTGTAATGTACATTCTTACTAAACTAATTTAATTGAGTATTTACCTGCAGTTGGTAAAAAGAATGTCATAACAGAGTTGTATACAGACAAAGAATGCGAAAAAAATATGATTGGAACATGAGCAAAACTCACAGATGTGATAGTGCAAGCAGAGTCACCAGTTTATTATAACAATGCAGTAATAACCAGTTTTAAATAAGCAACAATTCCATGTGCCTCAGGATAGACTCTCTTTTTTCATGATGAATTGAAAATCACCTCTGACACACATTGATGTAGTTTTTGTCTTAATCAATGTGCCATTGAAAGCTTTTCTCTTTAAGATATTGGTAGTATAGATAATAGATGTATCATACAATTTATATGTCTGGCTATCTGTTGTTTAGATAAGAGGTAAAGGCTTTGACTTGCCCCTCATCATCAAAGACATCAACCTTTTGAAGTGGCTCGGAGCAAACGCATTTAGGACGAGTCATTACCCATACTCTGAAGAGATCATGAACCTCTGTGACAGGCATGGTATTGTGGTAATTGATGAGAGCCCTGCTGTTGGCATGCATTTGTAAGTCTGAATTTTTATCAACCCATTTTTGAAAGGAATCATTTAGTCTTTGTTCTCTAAATTCAATCTAATTGCTGCCACTCTGCTTCTCTTGCTGTGATAACCTTGGTGAAAGGTTTGAATACATTCTTCCAAGAACTGTCAAAATCAATGTTCAAATTATTGTTGGCATGGCAACAAATTCATGAATAAATTGCTTGATGATTGAAGAAGTTGTAAAATCATCTGTCTGCTGCCTCACTTTAGTCTCAATTGTGCAGTAGATTGATGCATTGCACCACATAGGGGAAATTTTTACATTTGCATGCAAAATAATTGAAACCCACTGGTATAATGAATGCATGTATTTTTACATTTCAATTTGGTTCTTTTTGGAAATGAGACGTTAATGCATCACCAACTACATCCTAAGGCAAAACATCATTTGATTCAATCCATATTGGGAAACATGTTCATTTGTGAATGAACAGAATATGACCGATCGGGCAAATTATTGTCATTATCATACCATTCTGTAATCACTGAAGCATATTTGTAATGCTTTGATGATCCTTGCTTGTTCATTCAGGTGTTCAATTTATGCTTCAATTTGAAATTCAACAGGCTACTCTTGGTTATAATTTGTACATGACATGAATAATAATCAGTGAGGCAGAGGTAGCTAAATCAGCAATGAGAATCTGCTTTGTGTTAATTACTAGGTTCAGTAGTGTCCATGAATAGTGTTGTACACCCTCAGGTTAGACCTATGGTATAATCCTCATCTTTATGATATTCGTGTTGGAGAGTTTGTTTTCAATGACTGATAATTTGTGTGTTCATCTCTACCATATCCTATACTAAGACTCAATTGGGTATTATCTTTGTATCCATTGATCTTTTTCTTTCTTTTTAAACTCACCTCTTGGCGAGACCTATACCATTATTGTTTAGCTTATCCTGAAGTTGGAATCTCTTTTTGTTTTTTGTTCTGTCTGCTTGGACACCTATGGCTGTAACAATGAGCTATTATGTTCATTGTTATTTTGGACTTAAGTATTAAAAGAGTCAGACAGTAAATATGGTGGTGTGGCAGGATTTAGAGGGCTTTGTAGCCCCTCAGCAATCCAATATAGACAGTTTCTGTTGGAAGGAGAGCTGCGTAAACTGTAACCAACTGAATCTCCCGTAAGCATATTTCAAATTTGGCACAAAAATAACGATATCTGTACTGAAGGAGGCGCAAGTTTCAAACTCACTTTGTTTTGTAAATAATGAAATAGTAGCTTTTGATCAAGTTCAGGAAGTTTGCTGAATCTGGATAGAAGACAGAAAGTTAGGAGACATAATGGTTTTGCATATGAATAAAAATTATTCTCAGCAATGCATGGTTTTTTTTAAGTCTAAAAGCCAGAGACTATGAAAGCATCTCCAGTCAATGTAAAGAAGACCCAGTCATGATGTTTAACTCTGGATTGGATGCAAACATAAATTGGATGCTATATTCTTCTTTTCCAGGCGTGATAATTTTGTAAATGCCACCTTGGAGCATCATCATGAAGTTATGTCGGAGTTGGTACGAAGGGATAAAAACCGTCCATCAGTGGTCATGTGGTCAGTGGCTAATGAACCTTTCACAACTCTGGATGTTACTGGACCATACTTTGAGTAAGTCACAAATCATCTGTCTGAATTTACATTTAGATACCTGATATTGTTTTAAAGGCAGGCTGCTAATCATTTTTATCCTAAAACCATATAACCATTTAGGACTTGAGATGACATTGGGATGTTCTTTGTGCAAGTCCCAAATATTCCAGTGAATGAACACTTCAGGGTTGAAAATATACATGAGCGACATGCGATTTCTCTCTGGTCTGCTCGAAATTGCTCTTGTAAATGCCTAGGACTGATTGATAGCTAACATGTAAAATCAGTCCTGGAAAGTCGGTGACTCAGCTGGCCTGGTCCACTCCAATTATGCTGTAGATATAGAAATGAAACAGAGGATTATCTTTAATGATTATGAATGAATAATTAATATTTGAGAAAACTTGGAACATCCCTGTATTATGATGCACATTGCACACAGAGAGTAAAGAAAGGCTACCAAATTGTGTACATGATGTTATTGAATAAAATAACTTAGACAAAATGTAATGTTGGTAACAACACTTATTCCAAAAACAGTGTGGTTGCATCATTATGACTCACCCCCTTCTCCTACCCCTCATCTTAAAAGTCCTCTCAATTTAGATAACATGTTTTTGAGATAACTCTATAAGCCAATAATGATATATGTTGGGGGCAGAGACTAGCCTACTTTCCATTTTAGATTTTTTTTTTGCCATGTATGTTTGGCTGTCTAGAATCCAAACAGGATATATTAATGAAATAGCTTTGACTTTTAGTCAAATTGAGGCGGGATAAAAAGATGTCAAGTGAAGCATTTGAACTGAGTGTGAACATATTCCCTGTACGTGCGGTTGACTCAGAATTAAGGAGTAGAGGTGCTGTGGCTCAGTGGAAAAGTCTCTGGACTTTGAACCACAAAGTCTGGGGTTCAAGCCCCACCACAGCACTTTCGTCCATTGGCAAGGTGTTTATCTACATTTGCCACTCTCCACCCAGGTGTAGTGGGTAATTGGTAGGAAGAAATTCCTTGAATACTGGAGCATCCAATCATGGTAGCCTGCTAAAGCCATGGTAATAGTGCTGATGTATGAGGTTAGCATATAAATATAAATTATGGTTACATCTAGATTCATTTAAGAATGTCTTTACTGATTAATTTTTATATTTACAACCATGTCAGTCATAATTGATATCATTTGCCTTGCTTGTTTTGATTGACAAGTGAAATAATTTGATTATAATTCACAAAAATTTTGTAAGCAGGATATCCTATTGAATATCTTGAGCAATCAGAATATGTTAACATAACCCATATGTATTCTGTTTGCAGGAATGTGATTGCATACACAAGAAAATTGGATCCTCATCGACCTGTTACATTCGTTGCAAATGGACACCCACCAGAAAAAGATCATGCAGTATGTCTTCTTATTTTCTAAATAGTTTAAAGGGTTTATTTTGCTTTTACTTTAAATCAATGTCTTCTCTCATATTCACTATTTTTCTCAACAATTACAGATATTACATTTGAAATTTATAATATATGTATATGTGATCAAGCAAGGGACCAATCCCACTGTATACCAGCATTCTCAAGTAGATTATACACACAAATAGCAAGTACTTTGTGTTTTATGACTCTTTGTAGTAAATGTATATATGCAAGTTCGAATGATGTGCACTTTTAGTGATTTAATATTTGTTGGCTGAATAATGATAATATGTATGTCACTAGTCAGCATTGTATTTTCTTTGGTACACCCAATGATAGAAAGAAAATTCTGCAAATTTCCTAAGATGAAGGATGAACTTTCAAAGATTATTAGCACATCATTTCTTATATTCACACCTTAAGGCTACCACTTTTAGTGATTAATGATCAATTCAAACTCAAAATGCACAAACTAAAAATGCACAACTTGTTCGACAAAGAGTCGTAAAACACCATAAAAATGTTTGGACGTGCTATTTGAGTACAAAGTGAAACAAAGTCTCAATAAACTATCTTTTTTCTGTTTTGAACTATAGGCCAAGTTTGTGGATGTTTTGTGTCTGAATAGCTACTTCTCGTGGTACAGTCATCCAGGTCATCTAGAGGTCGTGACCCTTCAGGTCAATAATTACCTGTCCACCTGGCATGATTACTACAAGAAACCTGTTCTACAAACGGAATATGGAGCAGGAACCATTGCTGGATTTCATATGGTGAGTACATCAAATTTGAAAATTCAGAATGTAATTCATCAATTTTATCAAGAAATGAATCCATGTGGAAAAAGTACAGACTCATAAAGCTTTATTTGCCCCCACAAGCTATCAGGTTTAATATACTAAACAAAATGTAGACATAAATCATCTTGTACAGGTATATAATGCATGAGTATTTATCTGAGGTTTAGCCAATTTTCACATTCTTTTATCCATAATATATTTTGATCTGGGGGGAAATTTTTTAAGTATATCTGAGTTTGGCCTCTTGCATCTCATGAGATGGAAACAAACAAATGTGTTCACAAAACTGGACATTTATCTAATGAGAATATCATGGTTTATCTTCTTTAATGCAGTCTCCAGCAGTCATGTTCACAGAGGAATATCAGGTAGAGATGATGGGAAACTATCACATGTCTTTTGATAAGCTTCGACAGGACTTCTTTATTGGTGAATTGGTATGGAACTTTGCTGACTTCAATACACAACAAGGTGAGAAATCTCTTTGAAACGTGCACTTTTCTATGCATTAGACTAGTGCAAGGTATTATCAAAACATGTCAACAGCTGATTTTGTAGTTACTAAAATTGGAGGTCTCATTTTTAAGAATGAACCATGAAATAGTGTAAATTGTAGTAATTTGTTACCATGATTTGTTGTCAGGTGATTTCTCATCATATTCAACAGTCTGAATTATAAGATTCAAGCAGTTATGTGATCAGCTGGTCATATGTGGGTATAATTTCTGGCAATTTAATCATAATGAAACCCCCTTCTATGATTGATAATGTTTTTACTTTTACTTTTAAAGAATTCCATTTTACTTTGATAGCAGGCTCAACTATCTTAATGTAACATCTTAATATCTTAGATGTTTTTATATATTTGTAAGTTCATGGAAATGAAGTAAATCTTCTTTATTGGCTTTATTGGAAGAATGTAAAGACAATGATTCATTTGTTCCTTGGGTTTTTTTAGGCACAAAACGGGTAGTGGGAAACCGGAAGGGGATTTTCACTCGCCAACGGCAACCCAAAACAGAGGCACATATGTTGAGAAAGAGATACCATGATCTTATTGAGACATTGGGTTGCTGAGATGACATCAATGAAATGTGAGTACTATATTCTATGAAGCTGAACTCTTAAAGACAACTTACCTAAATTGGATATTCTTGATAGAAAAAATAACTGAGTTTATGAATTTTGAATTATAGGTCTGAAGAAAAATTGACTATTTTTTACTTCTATAATTTAATAAAGTCTAAACTTATGATTAAGAAAAATGGGAAATCAAAATACTGGTCTATACAAAACATTCATATCTTGTACTTTTAAATGTGATAATGGAGTCTGTCTCTAGGTTTATAATGTGTGTGCTTAGGACTTGTAAACATTGGATAACAGTAAGGTTAATACCGCTGTGTATATAATATGAGACTCCTCTATCATGAATGCCCCCACCATCTTCATACTTTGTCACTGTACATTAAAAAACATACTTCTTTTATCTTAAATCCAGATATTGACCTATACCAGGATGCATTGAACAGAAAGAGGATATGTACTCATCAGAGATGATGAAATTGCTTCTGCTGTCCTCAATAAACGTAACAAAATTGGCAACCTGCAGACGTTGTGAACACATCAATGGCTTCATCATAGTACTTGGCCCATGAATGATAGGGCAGGGAATGCCTCTGAATAACCGGTGTGAGCTAGGTGTTTTCTTTTCAGATACTGGGTTTGTATCCAAGAAGTATTCATGTTTACGTTCTGGAAGGATAAATTGAGGCCATTATCTTTGATGGAATAACAGGGTATTGATATGATAATGATCTTATATAAAGGGGTTTGCAAATAGTGAAGAACATGTTACAGCTGGTACCTTGCATAAATCAGTAAACACAGGCTTGATTTTCAGAAAAGAAAAATACTCCTGGTGGGTTTTTGTCTCACCTGCATAGCAGAGTGAGACTATAGGCGCCGCTTTTCCGACGGCGGCGGCGGCGTCAACACCAAATCTTAACCTGAGGTTAAGTTTTTGAAATGACAGCATAACTTAGAAAGTATATGGACCTAGTTCATGAAACTTGGCCATAAGGTTAATCAAGTATTACTGAACATCCTGCCTGAGTTTCATGTCACATGACCAAGGTCAAAGGTCATTTAGGGTCAATGAACTTAGACCATGTTGGGGGAATCAACATCAAAATCTTAACCTAAGGTTAAATTTTTGAAATGTCATCATAACTTAGAAAATATATGGACCTAGTTCATGAAACTTATACATAAGGTTAATCAAGTATCACTAAACATCCTGCATGAGTTTCACATCACATGACCAAGGTCAAAGGTCATTTAGGGTCAATGAACTTTGGCCGAATTGGGGGTATCTGTTGAATTACCATCATAACTTTGAAAGTTTATGGATCTGAAACATGAAACTTGGACATAATAGTAATCAAGTATTACTGAACATCCTGTGCAAGTTTCAGGTCACATGATCAAGGTCAAAGGTCATTTAGGGTCAATGAACTTTGGCCAAATTGGGGTATTTGTTGAATTACAGCCATAAATTTGAAAGTGTGTTGGTCTAGTTCATAAAACTTGGACATAATAGTAATCAAGTATCACTGAACATCCTGTGCGAGTTTCAGGTCACATGATCAAGGTCAAAGGTCATGTAAGGTCAAAGAACTTTGGCCACGTTGGGGGTATTTGTTGAATTGCCATCATATCTCTATAAGTGTATTGGTCTAGTTCATAAAACGTGGAAATAAGAGTAACCAAGTATCACTGAACATCTTGTGCGAGTTATAGTAGTTTTCAAAATCAGCACTGCTGCTATATTGAATCGTGTGATGCAGGTGAGACGGCCAGAGGCATTCCACTTGTTTCATAAAGCTGTTTGTTAGTTAAGAACGACTTTAAGAACGACTGGTGGTAAATGGTATTTTCATTGGCAATGCTTTAGCGCGTAAGAAAGGATCACCCGTCGTTCTTAAAGTCGCTCTTAACTTACGAACAACTTTATGAAACAGCTTTCTGATATATTATTGCTGACTATGCTCTAAGAAATTTTGTAACACTCTTCAAATGTGATACTGTAAACGCTGTTATTTTCCCGGGATCAATTTTCTGCTTGGCGGCTTCAAAACATATTCGCAGGTTCTTGAATATGTGCTGCACACTCCATAATCACAGTCACTTCCTTCTTCCCCATCTGTGAATGGTTTTGATTAACATTTCAGCAACCAAATTGCATTTTCTGATCATAATTCTAACTCTAAAGCGCCGTAATTCAGCATTGTTTTGAGCCAATCATGAGCTTTTGTTACATTTATTGTAACTTTTCTTTGCGGAGCGGACATTTGAGAAAGCCGATCCCATTCGTTTATAAGGCGGCGTGTGTCTTTGTTCAACCCCTCCTTCTGGGAAGTCATTGGATTTATTCCCCTCCAGAAGAATTCCAGAACTTTAGAATTTACTGGATCTTGACATTGTTCTCTCTCGAGATCCTCTGCTGAAATGCTTATCACTATTGGGTTCCCACGCAGGTCTACCTTAATTCCACAGACTTGGCCTTCTTACTCATCTTCCATGCTATCATACAGATATGCCCTGACGATGCTTTCATCCTGCGTTTCACATCCCCCTTTGGCTCCTAATGGGGCTCCAGACGGGAAAGAATGTCTTCATTTGTGTTGAGGCGTCCAGGTTTGTCGTGAATTGCTACCCATCTCTACTCTGTCACACTGAGAGATGCAATTTCCAGATGCACCAATGGGTTGTGATCAGTGAAATCATCTCCCACAGATCCAAGCAAATAATCCTTTAAAATTTTCTCATTTCAATGCCAGTAGCTCAAGCTTGAAAGCACTGTAGTTGACATTATTCCTCTCTGCTTTCCCAATTCCCTGACTTGCATATGCAATCATATGCTCCTTCCCATTGATCTGATGTGAGAGGACTGCCCCAGCCCTTTATTGCTGGCATCTAAGGTTTTGTGAAATCTAGGTATGCTAGTACTGGTGGATTGGTCAACCACTGATGAAGTTTGCAGCTTCTTAAAGCAGAGGGTAGGACTTTTAGTGGTAGGACTTGGTGGTGGTGTTTGTGACTGTATCTTGAAATCAGTATGCTGCATGTAACTTATTGAGACACGATCGACAGATGTAGTTGGCTGTGGTTAGACTTGGAGCTGGTGTATCTGGAGTTCCAGCATATACAGGCAGGCCTGACCCAGCGGCAGGGGCGGGAAGATTCAGTCGTAAGAGCTTTTCTTCAATATCTCGATCTACTTTCTTGTAATTCCTACAAGTTACAATATCTTTCTGACAAAGAAAATAGATCCTGGTGTTCAAAGTCATGATGTTTACTAGCTAGGTCTTTTCCATTGGGATCACATGTCGAGTTTCTCTCTCGTACCCCGGAACGAATTGTTGTGGTCCCTTGGAACAGATAGGCTAGAATAGTGCGTCATTATGCACATTTATAATTTGTAATAGCTATCAGGTACGCACGTCATGTATTATAACAGATAAGTAAATGGCTACAGACTTGCAGAAAGACTATATTCAGTAACTACTTCGAAGCGGATACAAGATGTGAGAGAAAACAAATAATTCTTCAATTAAACTCCAAATAAAGTAGATTGTTTGACACAAGAGCTTATTTATTCATAAAAAATTAAAAGAAATATAAGGAAACAAAAAATTTATTAAATTTTTGATCTTCTAAATCTACCCATGTATGATCTACCAATAAAATTGGAGCTTCGTGATAATATTTGATTGGTTGAATAAATACAGTTGATCGCCACATGAATCATGAACGATGCATAATAAGAAGTATGTCACGCATACGATAACCATATATGCATAATGATGACTTTACCAGTGATGATAGGTGCTCGGGCTTTGCCCTCGCCCGTCAGTCTCCTTCATGCGATAAGTAACTTGCCCACTAGCCGACGCATATCAGATAGGCTAGTCGATGGTTGAAAATTAACTATTTTCCCCCAATTTCCCCTATCTATACCTAGATTTATTCAAATGGACCTCTTGCCATTCCTGGCAACAATATGATATAAAATATAACATTATAAGGTGAAAGACCTTCCCTTTGAAACTAAAATTGACTCCTCAAATATTTACATCTCAGAAGGTCTCAAGCATCCCAACCCAAGGATGCTTCACCTAACTTCTGCTGACCAGTAAAAAAACATGATTCAAAATCTGGTCAGAACATAAGATGAAATATCAGCATGTAATTATAATTGTGACAGGTTGATAGCCTAGAATTGACATGGGACCTGTCATGTCAGAAAACAACAGGTGTCATGCACTACTCCCCACATTGCATGTGAAAGTAAAACCTTCTTGTATTATATACACAAGTGACATACTTTGTCACATTTCAGGTCAAACGGCAGTGAAGCCTTCAGCATCCAGTTAAACTGCTGCCACCAATTGCATACCTGCCAACATTTTGAAACCCAAAATCTGGACAACCACCGGCTGGGGGTCCAGGAGCAGCGCCCCTTGCGGGGGTTCAGGGGGCAGGCCCCTTGAAGCTGTTGGATTTTAGCAACTTTAAAGGCCAAGGGAACACAATTTTCATACTTGAAATGAATGTATTGAAGGTTGCAAAATCTTTTGAAATACACTGTGGTGTAATCAAAGTGGGCTTGTACATTTTTATCATTTGTAATTTATTTGTATTTATTTGTAATTTATTTGTAATACAACAGCAAGTCTCTTAATTTTGATGTCACCCAACATTTTGCACTATTTACACTACACATATACCTACCTTTCAACTGAACTTAAATATTATTATGTGGAACTTGAAGCACCTTCCTTCTGATGGAGTGCTTTGTACGTGGCTGTCTTTGCATTCTTGAGCACACTTACACTGTAAGAAGCGGCGTAGCATGTAATGTCTCTGTTTTGCATGGCAAGCTTGTGTGTCATAATTGAGCTAAGTGTGGCCGTGGTCATACTTGCTCGTTCCTTGTTTTTGTTCTTGGTCACCATGGAAAAGATTCTCTCACAGTCCAAGTTACTATGGTAGATAATCAGCACACTCTTCATTATCGAACGCAGTCCAAGTAGGTAGGATAAAACAAAATGGCGACTTGACGACAAACACAATAACATGTTCCGTGCGTGACGGCCAAGTCACTTTTTTTTTCGTAGTGCGGTTCAGCAAACCATACTACATGTATTACGGTAATACATGTAGTATGGTTTAATTTCTTTTGATGCCTCCTTTTCCTCCCAGATAGCCTTTATTAGGGAAAGAGGCCCATGCTTAGGCTTGCTCTAAACACTTCCCTATACAGATAAGAGACATGCAACCAATTTAATTCCCTTTTTCATTGTCCTTTGACAAATGTCACAGGAGATACAATATCAGCAGACATCTTCTTGAAAAGCTTTGCTGTTGGCAGAAATGATTTTGCTGTTAAAGGTGACCAGCCATGATGCCATCATTGGTCAGCGCCGGAAGTCCTTTTCTAAATGCTTGCATATTTTTTAGATATCCCCAGACCTCATCAAGATGGTTCGCTGCCATCCACCTATAAAGCTCTATACAGGAAGGTTTTCTTTATCAATATGGGAAGCCTTGTCATTCCAAGTAAAACTTTTTAGCTGTATAGATCAAGGTTTTCTCTATCAATGAAGGAAGCCTTGTGTTCCAAACAAATCTTTATAAAGCATATCTTTGAAATGATCAACATATCCTAGATGGTAAAATTAAAAAATGAATACAATGATGATGAGCATGATGTGAAAATTAGATGACCTAGCTATCCGCTCTTGATGCCAGCTTTCCGAGGTCATTGTTTTTTAATTGTGTTGCAACCAATTCTGGCTTGCCTACATGGGACACTATGTACAACCAATCCTGGCTTATGTCCATGGGACATGATATCCAACTATTCCTAGTTTGACTTCAAGGAACATATCTGACCCGTGCTGGCTTGCTATAAGAATCCTACTTCAAGATCAATCCAGTCAGGAGCTTTTATTCCTTTGAAGGAGGTTACTATCTTCTTCCTCTCATTTTTAATGAATTCAAATTGGCATATCTTGGTATGTCTTCTGAACTTCTTGCTGTCATATTGATATTTTTCTGAAGAATAATTTTTCCCACATTGTACTTCCTAATACTCATTACTACAAATATCTTTATTCAGGCTAAATAAATAGAAAGAAACACTGAGAAAGACTCACTTTGCATGGATCCATAATTTGTAAGAGCTGCTGAAGGTAAGACTTTTCATGAAAGAAAGAGGTAGATTGCATCACACAATCAGTTGTATGACAGCCTCTGTTATCTGACTTTGTTTCAGGTTGTTGGGACTGTACTTTACAACACACATCTGACTAGGCATAACAAAATTATCAATCTGAGCAGGGTTCAAATGTACCCTCTATCTGAAAAGCCTCATCAAGGAATCTGGAAATGCTTTTTTTTGGGGGGGGGGGTTGAAAACTACCCTTAATATCTTGTTTGGCTTGTGAGTTGTGATGGTGTTGAACTGAATGATTTTGTAAATAAAAACATTGGATTGGTAAAACCTCAAAGCTTATTAAACATCATCTGGAGTGTCTGCTCCCTTTTTGTGATATTAGGAAGTTTGATACATTGCAGATGTGGCCATTTCCTACTATCTGTGATGCAGGACTTGGATATGAGAAAATTTGCAACCGTCCATACCTAAGGCATGATTATGTTTTCAATGTCACAGACATTTTTCTCATAGATAAAGACTTACCGCCAGATCAGTCTTGGTGGAGCCTACATTGTCTATTGTGATAAACTGGAAGCTTCTCTTGCTTCCATGTATTCCTAGTAAGTTGACTTTATACTGGGCTCCAGGTAAACCCTTATCACTTTGTAATTTCCTGGCTATGCTTGAAAGTTTCCTGATTCATGCACATCTGAAAAATTTAATTTAAGTGCAAAAATACAACGTACCCTCTTTCTTGCATCTTTTTTTTTTATGTTGATGCCTCATCCTCCATGTCGATGTCCTCATCCGTCATGTCGCCATCAGAGTCATCCATAACCTGTCCCCTCATCAATCCTGGTTGTGTTTAGAAATTCTCTTTCTTTTTTTAGTACAATAGCTCATATTCTGTAAGGGACAGACACATGAAGAACAGACCTAAATATTTAGAGTAATTTCAGTGAGCCATTTATGAGATCTGTTATAAAATATAGTGTTTTAGCATTATCACTTACATGGTATCAAATCAGAATTCAGAAATTAGTTGTGAAGTTATAGACGTAAATAATTGTATCTGAATTCTGGTGATAGTATGTTTACACAACCTTAAATAATTACATATTGGGTACAAATCTAAATTTATTTACCACTGGCCACTAACACATTGGCTTTGTACACCTCCCAGCCATGCTCCAGACACTTCTCCTCAGTGTTCCTCAAGTCCACAAGCCCCTTGAGTTTCGAGTCCATCAACTCTTTTTGTTGGTCGCAGACTCGCTGGATGTCACAGTTATCTCATTCGTTTCAACCCAGTGAACCAAATTCAGCATGATTGATATCCTCTCCTTTAAATTATGATAAAATCAATTCATGAAGATCAAAGTGCAGTAAGATCATTTTAAACACATTCTAACATGTGTAGATATTGGATGAAGCTGTCAACGGTCAGCGAGTGATATGTGCAGCATGCCTCGCCCCTTGAGATTTGGGTCCACCAACAATTTTTTTGTTGGTAACAAACTCACTGGATGTCACAGTTATCTCATTCGTTTCAACCCAGTAAACCAAAACTAACATGATTGATATCCTTTTCTTCAAAATTATAATGAAATCAAAACAAGAAACAAGATGATTTCAAAATCAGCTCATCTTCATTTTCTTTATTTTTGTGACTGCTGTCAGAGTCACACTCCTTTTTCTTTCATTTGATGACCCACTCCTACTTTTTGACTCAGCATTGGTCTTTATCCGTCAGGTCCTCTTAATGCCGAACGCCACATGCAAGCTATTCATCCTTGAAGTGGTTATGGCTTAAAATAGCTCCAACTGCTCCAATTTGCTTTTGTCAACTTTACTTTCAAACTCCATATTCTCCTCAAATTTGGTTCTTTCGGAAACATACAAATGCTTTTAATATACCATTTTGGGTAGCATTACTTTAACTCCCAGCGATGCATCTTGCTGGCATCTTGGTATTTTTTTTTTTTAATAATAACTTAAATCCCTCAACAATCGCTATCTTACTGCATTACAGTACTAAAATATACTAGGATCAATATTTCAAAACTTTCGCACACAGTGCGTGAATTATAGAGTTTGCAGATTTCCTGTGATAACGTATAGTCACTTGACCTACAAGCTCTTGGGTTTTAGATTGTTTTCTGGAGGTGAGGCTTGAGAGTGTGGGAAAACATAAATTAGTTGGTTAAATCAGCTAAAACTAATACAAAGCAATTAATTAAATTATGTCAAGTGCTTTGAAAAACAATTCAAACTTAATAGATGTATTAAAGTGCTTAGTATAGTTGTATGACTCAGAGACCTACTCAGAACCTTTTCAGATATTTTTGTTTGTTATCATAATCTGTTACTTAGTTTTCATTTGCTCTGAAACTATAAATGTTGACTCCCCAAAATGTCAAAAAATTGCTTTGGTGTTTTCAGTACTTGTTCTATGGTATTCATACAATGTATGTGACCTGAATGTGAGTTAGTCAAACAAACCTTGACATAATGTGCCTTCTTTAGCTGATGATCCAGTGTTTTATTGCAATTATTCTTTCCATCTCTGTCATTAATGTCATTGTTCAATGTAATTGATTGTATATATATATGTATGTTTTTATCATTGTTATTTATACAGCTCTGATGCTGGACATAGTTGTACTAAGCAAACTCTTCTGTTATCAAACTCTTGTTAAAATCCCACTCATTTATGTTACATATTTTAAATGATATTGTACAAATTAATTGAACCATGCCTTCTTGAAAATTCTAAACTCAAAATGTAAAGTTTCTTGTGCAATCATTCATGCATTTATTTTGTATTATAGATAGGTAGCATAAGTGGCGATCATTCAGTTGATTAACAACTTTATTACATTGTCCTTGTAATGTAAAGAGGTATGATCAATCTAAGTCTACCTGTATTACATCTTTTACCATTGACATCAATTATTGAAATATTTGAATTGATTATATATCCTATATGTTACAGGGTATTGGCCTTGTTATTAGTAAAATCATACAGAGTAGTTTGATAATTCATTATGTATTTTTGTTGTCACCTATGGGTCTTGGAAGGATAGGTTTAGGAATTAGGGTGTCTCACTGAGGCCTATGCATTACAAATATCCAACAAACTACAGCAAAGAACAAGGAGTCCTGTTACCAATGTTTGAACCGTGCAATGAGACACTATCATTATAAATATTCCATAAATTATTTTCAGACTTATTTATTTCTGTAATTCATTTATCTAACTTTCTATCTGTGTTTGTTAGAGTACAGACTTCTGTATTGTCTACATTTAACTGTTATGGTTGCCTGTTCTTGCATTTGTTAGTGATTTTTTTTATTCATTCGGTGCTGTTGATATTCTTGCATTTTAGTTTTTATATCAAATGCTAATATTTACTTTTATATTCAACATACCATGTGATATGTCAGATACTGATAAGAAAATACAGAAATAAATCTTTATTTTGATTTAATGTGATATATCATCATGTTCTTTTCTTAATGAACATTGAGTGTGATTAAAAAAATTGTAAAATAATAAACACTATATCGTGATATACTGACCAAGTATAGAAAATGTGGGTCAGTACTTAAATGCATGTGGGGGCATTGTGGTCTAGTGGTTATGACTTGTCTTTCAATCTGAGGGATGTGGGTTCGTTTCCAAGCCATGGCGTGTTTTCCTTCAGTAAGACATTTACCCACATTGTGCTGCACTCGACCCAGGTGAGGTGAATGGGTACCCAGTATAGGAAGAAGTTCCTCAAATGCTCGAGTGCGTGATCAAGGTAGCTGTGCTAAAGCCCTGCATGGTAATAATAACATAATCATGTTAAGCAGGGCCTGATGGGAGAACAGTTTTTCGGAACTGAAGTGACTGCCCTGGGTAAAATATGATGTTATTTATTATTATTAACCGTATCAGACATCTGAGCAGGGCAACTTTAAAACATTGTTGCCTGCTTAAGACTGGGATCAAATGGCCGGTCAATAAAATTCCAATTGTTTATCCACGGGCCCAATTTATTGCCCGCTCAGGAAAGTCAATGAGAAAATGCGTGGAAATGTAGCGGGCAATAAAAGGCAGCGCTAATATCCGGGTATTCTACGCGTTTTTGCACGCGTCCTTGAACCGCGCAGTGCTATACGTCATAATGGTAATCAAGTTGAGACAACGCTGGATACTGCGTCCCTAGGCCAGGGACGCGTCATTTCAATTACGTCACGATGGTAAAGTTCAGAGGCCCAGTCTGCTCAACATGATAAACTAGATTCTCATTCTAAAAATTTAAAATATCTAAATTTTAACGATTTTTGCTCTAGATGTCTGATTTGGTTAATAATAGCAATATTGACTGGCCTGGGGGCGAAAGGACATATATCGCCCTCACTAAATTGATACCACCCTCGTCTACGACTCGGCCGATATAAATCTAGTTTGGGCGATATATGTCGTATCGCCCCGAGGCCAGTCAATATTGCTTTATTATTAACCATATCAGACATCTGAACAGGGCAACTTTAATACATTATTGCCTGCTTATGACTGTGATCAAACGGTCGGTCAATAAGTTTACAATTGTTTATCCATGGACCCAATTTATTGCCAGCTCAGGAAAGTCAATGAGAAAATATATGGAAATGTAGCGGTCAATAAGACAAAGCCAACATCCGGGTATTCTACGCGGGTTTTTTTACGCGTCCTTGAACCGTGCAGTGCTATACGTCACAATGTTAATCAAGTTGAGACAATGCTGGATACTGCACACCCTCGTCTACGACCCGGGCGATATAAATCTAGTTTGGGTGATATATGTCGTATCGCCCCGAGGCCAGTCAATATTGCTTTATTATTATTATTATCATCATTGTCGTCGTCATCATCATTGTTATTATGTGGCAAATTGATATGAAGTTGAACCAGTATTTATAGCCACAAGAACTTCTGTCAATACAACATTGTTTAATAATTTACAGTGTTGAGAGAGGGGGGAAGAGGCAAACCAGGATATAAAGAGTACATAACAGGTGAGAGAGTGGTGTTAGAAATATAGGTATGGGGAAAGAAAAAATACAAGGCAATTGGGGAGTAGGTGGGGGAGTGAAAAGTTCAAAGATATTTAGGTGGAGATTGAGATTACTTATAGAAGGCACATGTCCAACCCCCCTCCACTTCTCTAATGAAATGTCTTTACAGGAAAGATAATTGGATTGTCAGATATTTTGTTAGCAGATAAACACCATTTGTGTGAGTGATGCCTTTTCCCTTTTTAAGGGGGGCAGTTAGTTTTGCTGAGAATTTTCTTTGCATGTCAAAACTTTCAATTTACTTCAACTGAATTCAATGTTTATAATAATAATCTGCTTTTATATAGCGCTTAATACATCGGAACGACGTGTCTAAGAGCTTTACAGATATGTTATTACCCGGTCATGGGATTCAATCACTCATTCCCGCACACAATGTGTGCACATCCTCCACTCCCTAGGGAGTATTCCAGTCAGTCGCCGGTGAGACGCACACAGTACTGGGTACCTATTTAGCACCTGGGTCAAGATTAGCAAAGTGTGGAATAACGCCTTACCGAAGGACGCCAGACGGCAGTGGGATTCGAACACATGACCCTCTGTTTACAAGGCGAGAGTCAGAACCACTACGCCACGGCTCCTCCACATTATAGACAATTAGAGTCACACTGTAATGGCTGCACTGGTCATATTCCCAATTTTTCATTATTAAGCGCATTTGAGCACTTAATTATCTTACATTTGTAGTGATGATAAGTGATTGGATAATGGAAAACTACAGACAGAGTTTCTATGGATTTTTTTTGCCCATTCCATGATTCTGAAGTAGTTTCATATATGGAAAAAAAAGAAGAGACAATATGCACATATCTTATCAATATCAAACACCCGATGATAAAATGTTTAATGTAAAATCTTAAAGCACATTCTTTTATATCCTCCACATCATAAATGTTTTAAATATTTAATCGAGTTGGATTCACTTTTACAGGATTTATAAGTGTATATGCCAATAAATAAATTACCAAAACTTCATAAGAAACATATTTTGGAAAACATTTTTTTTAGATTTCAATTATATTTTGTCCCAAACTGATAAGCGTTAATAGGTCCCCGTAAAGGAGAAAGTTTTACCCGTTTCATTTGCTTGTCTGAATTTGCTTCGGGCTGTCTGCTTTCAAAATAAATGTTAGACAAACGTGCTTTTCATTTGCATTACTTTAACAAGAATATCAGCGCTTGATAGTACTTTGTAAATTCTGTTACATTTACAGATAATATTAATCAATGAAATGTTGAATAATCGGTTACATAAATGTTTAATGAACAAATCTTTTATATTGATTTTTTTTACCATCGTGAGGTGTTGTGAATCAGAACAAACTATAGGTGACGCTATATATACCTTAAGTCTTGCTCTGAGTCGGAACCAATGTCAGAGCCATACCTCTCGCAGTCTTCGCGAAATACCGGCTCTGAATAACATCACGCCGTCAAAACAAGAAATATTCATAGATTTATTATCTGAATGATTACAAATGCATGCCTGTGGTCAATGGATATTAATTAGAAACTTCTGAGGTTCTATCTCCTCCGTTTTCAGGGGAGGGGAACTTACATTATAAGATTTAATTAATCCTTTGTAATTTTCTTTCATTTTCTTTTGGCCCATCTTATTATAATTCTACTTCAAGTTCCTCTTCCTACTCTTCTTTTCAGTACTGATTTTTTGTTGAAGCTTTTTTTATTATCACATCACTTCAATTTCACTTTCCCTTCCTTGAAAAAGAAAAAAAAGCAATACAAAATAACAGGGATTTTTAAATCATTAACATATAACGAAATTTCAAATGATTTTAACACAAATCTTCCATACCAAATTCGTGATTTAACTGGTCACGATCCACAGCCGATATGGAATAATTTTAGTTAATTGAAATAAAATTCAGAAGGCAAAGTAATCAACTAAAGGGGAAAAAAAAAACCAGATTATTGCTCCCATATATCCGTGGTTTTGGAGCAATGACCTTTTTGTGTGTGCTTGTCACCTTTTTTTTCTAGGGGATGCTGCCTATGGTAAAAAACATACGCAGCACTCCCGCTTCCCAGGGCCATGCAAACCTCTTTATTCAGTCCCCAAATATCGATATTACAAAACATGATAATCTTGCGATGTGGTTTTTATTTTTCCTACTGCTTTACATTGTTCTATAACAGGGAAAGTTGACTATTCGTGTAATTGAAGTGTCATTTTGAATCTTAAATGATGACACACTAAATACTGTTTTGCCACCAATGAGAAACTTTAATGTCATAATGGATGTTTTCAACAACAAGTCGGATCATCATGATCATGTTATGTTTTGAAATATACTAAAAATATATGGACAAGCGGTGTTTGTGATTTTAAAGCAATTCTGATACGTTGGATCACGATGAAAAAATTGAAATCATTTGGAAAATAAGAATGCTAGAAAGATAATAAATACAGTATATAAATGAACAAACGATGTTTGTTTGATACCACGATACTTAAAAATGGTGCTGAGTGATAACTTGCTCAAAACATGAGCTCTGTTTTCTTTCATTTCAAATTGTCTTTGTTCATTCTCTCTTGTATTTGGTTTTGACATCGTAAAATTCGGAAAATTGAGAGCATTACTCCACTAAGCGCCAAAATAGATAGATTAATAAAGATACAAAGATGTATCATTCATTAAGATATGATAAATCTTCAATTCTCTTTTTATCTTTCAGTAAGGGATACACCATATAATGAACTTGGTTCTTATTTTCTTTATTGGTAAACTATATTAGATACAAGGCATACAGTTCTCATTTATATTGCATTCCTCTGCGTGTGATCCATGACTCATGCGATATTTGTAAGATGAATGCAACATAATAATGTACATGTAGACATAATTATACCACATTATGATAGCCAATATCATTCATATAAATATTACCTACATTATATTTTTCTTAGCCCCTCCCCCCCAAAAAAAAATAGATGAATAAATAAATAGATAAATAAATAAATAATTGAATGAATAAATAAATAAATAAATTGACCGTCAAGTTGGTATGCATATTTTTTTCTCTCATAGCGGAAGTATAGGGTATCTACTTAAAAGAAAATCCGAAGGGTGACGTTATAAGCCAGGCCCATTTTTCATGTTCCTCCGAAATATAATATTTCTATTTTACAAAATAAACATATCATGTTTGGTATCAAAATTATAGCTATTTTCAATGCAAATATATTGATCGCCAGGCACTCAAAACATGCAAAACATGTGTAAGTCATGCAAAGGTCAATTAAGGTCAAATTGGGGCACAAAATATATTTCAGAACATTCCGAAAATTTTCAAAATCGGACAATGATGATCATAATAGAAATGACTATGACCAGACGTTGACAGCAATGATGAGAACGATGGTAATTTGATCTGATGATTAAGATCCTGCATAGATATTAGTAGTGATAAAGGTGATGTGCTCATGATAAAATGGTGCATGACCGCGCATGGTGATGGTGATGCTGATCATGATATTAATAATGATGCTGAAGATGATGACAGTGTTATAGTGATAAGCGCGAACTGAAATGATTTTATATACTTACCTGGAAAATTGGAAAGGACATTTTAAAGGTCAAGTCCACCCCAGAAAAATGTTGATTTGAATCAATAGAGAAATATCAAACAAGCATAACACTGAAAATTTCATCAAAAGCGGATGTGAAATAAGAAAGTTATGACATGTTAAAGTTTTGCTTATTTTTCACATAACAGTTATATGCACATCCTGGTCGGAATGCAAATGAGAGAGTCAATAATCTCCCTCACTCACTATTTCCTTTGTTTTTATTGTTTGAATTACACATTATTTCAATTTAAACATTGACCAACTTGACTGACCATAAAATATTAAAACAATGGTGATACCACATTTAAAATTAAACTTTGTTTCAAAGGACAATGGGGAGAAAATTAGAATATTTCATATGTCATATAATAAAATACAAAAGAAATAGTGAGTGGGTGACGTTATCAGTCCCATTATGTGCATATAACTGTTTTGTGAAATTAAGCGAAATTTGAAAATGTAACTTTCTTATTTTACATCCGATTTTGATGAAATTTTCAGTGTTATATAATTTGATTTTTCTCTTTTTATTCACGTCAATTTTTTGTTTGGGTGGATTCGTCTTTTAACCCTTATGTAATCGTGAATATGATATACATGGCACTGAAGAAAAAAAAAAGACGCGTCTTTTAAAGAAAAAAATCAATGTTAAACAAAAATGCGAGCGCGACACGCGAGCGTAACTTTGTAATATTTATACCTGGGGAGTGTTTCATCAACATTTTCATCCGACAAGTTGTCAGATCTGACATCTTTCTCTGATGTTGATTGGCTGAGTTTAAGTGCCATGTAGGCCTAATAATGTATATGACTGGCCTCCCATACAATGACTATTATTATTTTACCATGAAATATTATTAATTCTTTTTATGTTGTACGTTCAATTGTTGCACGGAAATAAGATAATCCATCCACCAATCAATACTGGATGTATATCATGTTTGTATAGAGTCTGTGTGGGAAAGCGCAAGCGGATTTTTGGTTTTGTAAGTGATCTGACATTTTTGCTATTTGCCAATCATCCCTTCCTCTTATGTTTAAAAATACTTATATCACATATTAAAACTTTTAAAGTTTTCTTGTTTCTCTATTACTGCAACCTATACCTGTACCCTAATAATCCTTACTGCATATCTGATACAATCTTTATACACAAAGCTCACATTTTCGCTGAATTGACTTAATTTGTATTTCCAATTAAAATCATTAATTGATCTTCTTCTTGTATGTCCAATTTATAAGTTTTAGAATATCGATTGTAAATTCAAAAGGCAATTAAACCCTCAGACTGCAAGCGTCGAATAACAAAATCTTAATTTTTTGTTGTTTCAATATTACAAAGAAGCGTTTTCACACATGGTAAAAAGATGGCAGTACGTGGTGATGTTGCTGATGTATGACTGATGATCTACAACGGTGGTAGTAAATACGATTGTTGGCATGATGTAATGAATACCAAAAGTTAATTGATGAGCTTCATAAACGTCATTGTTCTATGTTTTGATTGCCTGATGATGGCAACGATGATGAAGATGAATAAAGTGATTATTAGGATGACTGTCTTGTACCTATACGTAATTATAGTTCATAATGTACATCTATTTTTGTGAATTCCACTTAATAATCTTATTCCGATTAACAAGTAAGCATCTGAAGCCATGATTACAACGTGTGTTTTTTTAAGACCGATCTTTTTTCTTTCTTTCAAGAAGGAATAAACAACGTCCGTGATCTTGATAGGTAAGTGCAATGCATTTTATCCCTCCGCCTGACCTGCGGGGACTATAATATGAAGCGCTTTTATGTCCTGTAAACGAATGAGATACAATCTTACCGGAAAAACAGGCATCTCCGAAATATCGCTATGAAAATGAGCCCTGCCCAATCTAGGTGTTTTTTACCTCCAGATATGCTAATGAGCTAAGCAAATGTATCATGACGTTTATTGATACTGCGGCGTGATTGGCTGAGAGGCGGTTGACAGCGGGCAATCCATGAAGATGATTCGAAGACTGTTGATCTCCGTGTAATCGCGTCATTTGTGTAATTTAGAGTTGCACACGACCCACTTGTACCGAACAGTTCGCACAAAGTGCACCTTTGTCTTCGGAGATATAATATTCTCTTTCTCTCTATTATCCCCTCCCTGTTTCCGATTGAGAATATAATTGACAGCGGTAGTAGATCGGAGTGTAAGACCCACGGCCGTCTCGTAAGGTGTGGAAACGGGAAGGGGGGGGGGGTCAAAGGGGACAATAATGATGACGATGATGATGATAATAATAATACTAATATTAATAATAATAATGATAATAATAATGATAATAATAATAATTATACTATACTACAACTACTACTGGGCGCGACAGCTCAGTCGGTTGAGCGGGAGTTTCCGGTGACCCGGGTTCGATTCCCACTTGGTGCACTAGTGCCCTTTGGTAAGGCATTAATCCTCATTACCAGGTCCCTCGAAGAGGAAATTTAGTCATTGGTCCTCTGATTGCTTACTTACAAGCATTCATGCTTTCTTAGCAATCATGTAAAATCATCACCATTTACTGATAATAATAATGAGGCGCTGCTTGTAACGCGCACAACACTCAAGTTAGTTTTATTATTTAGTATTGTTATTATTATCATTATTATTATTATTATTACTACTACTATATACTACTACTACTACTACTATACATGTAGTACTGCTACTATTACTTCTACTACTACACTATACTACTACTACTGCTGCTGCTACTACTACTACTACTACTACTACTACTACTACTACTACTACTACTACTACTACTACTACTACCACTACTACCACTACTACCAATTACTACCACTACTACTACTATTACTACTACTATTTCGGGAATTTGTTTACCCTTCATAATGCAATGTTATAATAAATATGACGAATACACTTAGTAGTGAAAAGGCTAGAATAAAATAGAATTTGAATCTGAAACTGCCCCTAAGTTTTCAATCTCACTTTCTGCGCTAGCTCGCATTTCCTCATCTTTTTTCCTAAAATCCCTAATTTTCCATTATATCTATAAGAAAAAAACGCTCCCCCCCCCCCCCCGCTTTCCCCACATGCTGCCGGATCTTATATCTTTCAACAAATATTATTCTTATGAGATGAACTTGACAATGTTAGAATGTTGATTTCAAATAAATATTTTTTTTGGTACAAAATGTCCACTGGAATATCAGAATTGTGGAGCTGCTGGGGCTTTGCTCCCTGGACCCAACCGCCGCGGGTTTTGCACTACGCGAAGAAGAAAAGGAAGGGGAAAACGGAAGAAGAGAAAAATTAGAGCAAGACAAGAAGAAAAATGTGAATGAAATAAGGGAAAAGGAATAATTGGAAAATGAAAAAAAAATCGGGTCATTACATAAAAATAAAACTTTCGCTCGCGGTTCGCGCTCGCATTCCGTGTTCAGGGAAATAATCTGCTCACGAGGATAACGAGCTTCAAATGTCTCGAGATTCGAGTTTTTATTATTTTGTTTGAAAAAGGTCTGCATTCTGTTCATGATTACCAAGAAGTACTGAATATAAAAAAAATCAGCTTGCGCTCCACGCTCACATTATTTGACATGCAAATTTAGTGAGATACGGATTCTCTTCATGAATTACAGCAAACAGTCCCCTTTCCAAATCAGTATAATCATACACGCTTAAGTCACATACGCTTCCTGTTAAATACTGCAGAGAATATTACACTTTATATGTCTATTTTGCCCCCCCCAAAAAAAAAAAAAAAAAAAAAATTCAGCTCGCGCTTCTCGCTCGCATTATTCATTTAGTAAGATATGTAAATATGTCTTTTTCACAATTAGATAGATGTTTAAAAGTGCTTAAAGGAAAATATTTAATCTATCGCTTTGCGCTTATATTTATTGTTTGTTAAGATACACAGTTTGTACTTAAATTTAAAAACGTGTTTGAGATTGGAATAATAATTAAAAAAATCAGCTCGCGCTTTGCGCTCGCATCATTTATTTAGGAAGATACTCGTCATTTCATGATTACAAAAAGTGTATAGAATTTCCGTTGTAAGGTCTTAATCTAAATAAATATCAGCTCGCGCTTAGCGCTCGCTATATACATAATGTTTATGATTACCAAAAGTGGTTAGAAATTCCGGTTTCAAGGTTTAAATCTGAAAGAATTCTCAGCTCGTGCTTCGCGTTCGTATACTTTGTTATTTATAAAAGCATGCTGAAACTGTCTAGGTTTTCATGTCAAAATATTATAAAAAATTCAGCTCTTCGTGATTGCCAAATGTGATTACCGTAGAATGTCCCTTTTAAGATCTACATTAAAAAAAATCTCAGATCACGCCTCGGGCTTGCATACTTAACTGTAAAAACGCTGTTTGAAATTTTTAAGCACGTTGTTTAAGCCCGTCATTCTAACAACTACTGTTTAAACTTTTAAGCAAGTTGTTTAAACTTTGTGTAATTGTTAAACTTTTTAAACAACTTGTTTAAAAAGTTTAGAATATTACGAAAAATTTTTAACAACTTGTTGTTCGAGTGTCAGGCTTAAACAACGTGTTTTTTTTAATTATTTTTTTTTTATAGTTTGTTTGTTCCTATCGAAAACTTGTTTAAACCTTTCCCCTTTTCAGGTCGAAATATCTAAAACTTCGCGCTTGCTATAATTCTTGATTTATATACATAATGACCCTGGGAAGCGGGGGTGCTGTGGCATTATTCTCCATAGGCAGCACCCCCAGGTATTCTGGAAGATGTGCAAAAATGATTTAAAAATGACCTTCATTTTGTAATGAACCCCCCTTTTTTTGCTTTTCAAATTTCTCGTTACTAATTTTACCCACATTTTGTAGTGAAAACTTTTTTTTTTGCTTTTCAAATGTCTCGGGACCAATTAAATCTTGATCTCCAGTTTGTGAAAACCGTTTTTTCTATTCAAATTTACATCAGCACCCCGAATAAATACATATCATGTTTATGATTACCAATAGTAAATAGGATGTTGTGTTTTAGGGTCTTAATGTGCTTAAAAGGTTCTCTATCGGATCAATTATCAGAAATTTCAGCTCTCACTTTGCACTCGAATTACTGTATTAATTGGTTATCAAGTTATACAGATTGTTATAAATTCAAAAACTTGTTTAAGATTAGCATATGATAATATTCAGGAAGATACATATCATTTTCATGATTACAAAAAGTGTATGGAATGTTCCGCCTGTCTTAAGTTATTAATCTAAAAAATGTCAGCTCGCGCTTTGCGCTCGCTATCTTATTACCAAAAGTGATAACAAAGTCCCGCTTCAAGGTCTAAATCTCAAAATAAAAGCTTAGCTCGCGCTTCGCGCTCGTATAAGCCCTATATTTTGTTCTTTATCAAAATCGTGCTTAAACCAGGAGCTGCGGAATCGGGGTGGTGGGGGAGGGGGCTGGACGGGCTTCAGCCCCCCCTTTTTTTTTTTAGAAAACCGTGTACAAAATTACCATCTGATTTTTATTTTTTTTGCAAATCGTTCCGCGGCCCCTGTAAACTGTTCATTTTTTAAGGTAAAATCATCAAAAACTTTCAGCTCGCGCTTCTCAATCGCATCATTAATTTAGGCTTTAGAAACATCTAATCTTGTTTGCAAGAAAAGAAAACAAAACAAACTAAGATGTACTTAAAATTTCGGACTTTAGTGGGGACTACCCCTTAATCAAAAAACAAAAAAAGCTTTTAGCAGCCGACTGGGAAAAATGTGGATGAAAATATTATTTCCCTCCCCCCTAAATTTTGATGCTCCCGCCGCCAATGATATTCAATGTGATTATATTACCTAACACTAAAAATGAGATGACATTATAACAGCCCAGCAACCAAATAAGCTTCTTGCAAAAAAAAAGGTGTAAATGAAAATAGTAAATAAAGAAAACTAATTGAAATAGCGTAGCCCCCAAAGAAAACTGCATAGACAGACTTTATAATCGATATGTGAGATTGCCCCCCCCCCCCACTTCTCCATTGGTATAATTGCCACTTTTCTCTCCCAAATCAATGCTTTTCGGTGGATATCACTATTTACACATACCTTCGTGCACCTATATGAATATCATATTGTGTATTACAAATTTTTGCGTGAAAAAAACAATGTTGTTCTGTATACTTTTCTCAGTTATTCTATGCAAGAAATGTGTACTATGTAATTATTTTTTTTAATTTTCTGTGGATATTAATAAATGCGAATTTCAAATGTAGTCTAAATACAGTAAAGGGGGAAAGAGGACTAAGATATGCCTGCCAAGAATCACCCATGTTCGAAATTTCTACATATTTCTATAAGCTGAGCGTGAGCGAAATTGCTGTAAACAAGGGAATATGACCCGCCCACTGATATTGTCCCGTCTATGGCCCCGCCTCTATTTATCCAGGGACCGCCCACAACAAGCGCATCCATAAAACGGCGCGCGCCCTTGCGAGGAGCGCGTATTGTTAGTACACAACAAACTGCACGTGCTTCAGGAGCACGTGTGCAAACCCCGCCCCGTTTCTTACAAAACGTAAACAAATGTCGTTGATTGTGATTAACTACTAAAACAATGCTGCACCCCAAAAGACGTGCACTGTAAAGAAATTAGCTCTTCATAAATAATTAATCTACATGTATATCCTTATTGTATATATTATAGAAATAAAGTAGATTGAGCTAGTCATTTCTGTTTATTTTTAATTGATTAATAGTTTGATTAATTAATTGATCTAGATTACCTATATGAGCGTTTATGTTATATCAGTTATTACTATCAATAAATGATGTCAATCACAAACTATGTATCGATCTATTGACAATCTAAAGAAAATCCACCATCCTCCAAAATTGTTAATTTATTCACAACTTCATCTTATTGCTTGTTCATGAAGAAAATTAATTTCCTTAAGAACCCTCACTCATTGTGTAATTCTGAAATAAAAAAACATCTGAAATTACCTATATGTACGTTTCTTTAGGTCGGTTTTCATGTTTACATCAAATTATATATGTATAGATTCGATTATGACCTCTGTAAACAATTCAATGTATTTTTTTGTTATTTACACTTACGAATGCAGTTCATTGAAATTGAAAATATATTTCTCATAACAGATCTTTTATTAAATATAACGCGAAAGGCGCGACACGTCCGAAATATCAAATTGATTATGGGGGGGGGGGGGCGTAATTTGTGCTTAAAACGACGAAAATAATGCACCCCATTGTCAGAGAACGCGCCACGCCATGTAATGCCTGACACATGCTCTCAATACGTCCACAAATTTTCATTCATGCCGATTTTTTTTTGTTATTGACTCACGAGCGTGACGTCACGCACATCCTACAAACCCACATGTAGTAGACAAAATATAATTCACTGCGAGAAATCCCCAATTCCTCGGATAGCCAACCCCACTCAATTGGTCCCCGAATTCATTGGACTTATATTGGAATAAATACTAAGGAAACCAAAGGGTTGACCTTTGGTATTATCAGGCTTCATGAATGAGTGAGTAAAATAGAGATATTAATTCAATATATTGTTTTATTTCAATCTAAAATGTTTGACTTTTTTGTTTCTCTCGCGACTTGACAGTCCTCTCGCGAATGATCGCAAGATTACTTTGTTCTGAATACCCCGGTGATTATATTGACTCTAAAAACCCTCACAGTAGGTGGATCAAACACATTGATGGCTTTATACCATTGTGTTGAATCTAAATAAAGAGAAACAAAACATATATCAAAATTTACACAAGTTCAATGATAAACTATGATGGAATAATAGGGTATAATTTGCTGCTAAATTGGTTCAATTCTAATTGTAATATCCGAATGTGTATACTTCTAATACAAAGAAATCTCGGGGTCATTATATCGATGTATTCTCCGTTAATAGAACCCCCGATTTCGTCGCAACATTTGCTAACGTTCTTGAGGTTTTTGTGTGAAATATTTGGACATTAATAACAACAAACACCATGATATACCAACTGTACTAGTGCCTAGATGATTGCGTAACTCTGGAGCCGTGATTTGGGTCGAATGTTGTGAAATTTGGACGTAAGTTTACCAAATTTTTCGTCAAGCCGCGGGGTGCGAAGCCGTCATGTTACGCGCAGCTGCCGTGTAGCTGTAGACGACTCATGCATAAATTGACTCCTCATATATCCTTTTACCTATTTATACGAAACAAGGGCAAACAAAAAAAATGGTGTCCGTTTCTTATACAAAATCGTTGCTCGATTTGTGACTGGATTTGACAGAATTTATCCCAAGTTTCCATCCATTCACTTCTCCACAGGCCCAGGTAAGTAACATACGAGTGTGTATGGGATACATCAATACACATTCAATCGGATTTATCTGTGTTTTCGTTGCATTTCCTTACGGCTTTATCTGACCTTCCAATATGTCGAGCTGGTGGAAATCTTTCGTTCTTTTATTAGAAAACAACCACAGGGATCTCTTTATTCTAAATTGCTATATCGACTGGCGTTTTCACCTACGATTTACGGTAAGATTTCATCCAAAAAAAAAATCGGAATTATCACATCGTGTCCGCATTGACCCCGAACACACGTGTGTGTGTTCACTGGGGGCTATCAGTGGTCAATTTGTACGAATTTCGGCCAAATTTTCATACTTGTTTGTCGGCGTTTCGGATCGTTCTAATTTATTACTGCTGTACTTGTTAAAATATGAAAGGTCGTTACACACTGGGTGTGGATTCACTATCGTTCGTCTGCCATCTTTATTCCCCTTCAATTGGCGATGATTTACTTGGCCGTTCTAATCGCATTGAGAAAATGTTCTGCTCAATGTTGTGAATTGCTTGCGCATTGCACATAGTGCAGTGTCTTTTGAAATGGGATTTAGGGGTCATTTTTGCAGCATCTTTCTACCGACTTCATCAATTTCACTTTCTTAAGTGACAGATGCCTTGAGCAGTTGTTGAAACGATTACCCAATTGCATTTGGCTTTGTTCTCAACACTTAGGCCTACCCAAGTAAAATGGTGGAATTATATTTTTGCCCCTGATCTTCATGATCTTCTCTTCCATTCCAGATTTAAAAAAAAATTGGAGAACCTAGAATCTAGATCTATAAAGTCCAAGACATCCCACTCCCAGGATAACTTGTCCATTGCCTGCCTTTTTTTTCTCGAAAATGTGACAATTTTAAGCAACTAACTAAAAGTTTTGCCTTGTTTTGCTTAGCCCCCCCCCCCATTTATCTAGGCTTAGAATGTTATGAATAATACTAGGCCTATAAATATCATTAATGATATAAACATGGACCTGTCTATAAATGTTAAATGATATATCAAAGAAACAGTTCTTGTTGACTATTTCATGATGCAATTTTTTGTAAGATTAGATCCATTAATTTGCTATTACTTCACAATCTTGACAATATACAATTACAATTTCTTGTGAGGCTACCATATTCCACTCCTAATACCAATGGGGTCAAAACATAACAGTATAACCTCATAGGCGGCAATAGCATATATACGGTGTGCTGCATTTGTAGAAAGTGGGCACCTGCGGTAACACACAAATGCACACAATTACGGCGACAGCGAAGTGAATTGTCTAATGATTTTTTTTTCGCTTATAGTTTTGAACTTTTTTGAATGAAATAAGTTATTGTTTATTGCAGTTTAGATATCACAAATGATATCTTAAGTGTAAATTTTGATTAAATGTCTGTGGATTTTGCACAATGCAATGGTTCTTAAAATTCTGGCTACTCTCAGTACTCTGGCAGCTTTTTAAAAATATTATTGAGGTCCCATTGCCCCATAGAGCGCCATATATTCTGATGTTAGTGCTACTTCTAGGTTCTTTAAAAAAAAAATTTGAATAGATTTTCACACATACTTGATTTATAAAAATTTCAGTTTTTTTAAATGAAACTGTTGACCATATCTCCTCCCAGTTCCTTAAGTTTGAGCCTTTATTGACATCAAGAGTTTACAAATGACACTTTTAGGTTTTGAAATACATGAAAGATAAAAACACTTGTTTTTGTTCAATTTGAAATTGATAGACCCTAACATACAGTTTGTTATTAAGAATTTGAGTATTGGCATGGTTCATTATGATAAGGGGAAAATTCAAAATGTCTGTTTAAAAATCCATTCAATCATCATAGTGCCCACGTATGAGATTTTACTGAAATTCTACTGAAAAAAAAACTTAAATAGCTATTAAGCCGGCCTATGACCCTGTTTTTTTTGTGGCATTTCATTGCTCAGTTGTATGTTATCAAAGTTGATTAAGAATTCCCCACCACAAGTATAAAGTACATGTAGGTATGTTTATGGGAGTAATTGAGTTTTTACAGACATGAATCAATCTGTTATCATTTTTTGTTATTGATGTCTGCAACTGACCTTTAACGTCATCATCCGAAGGTCAAGATATGATTTGGGAATCACTGCAGAAAGAGTACAAGTCATGTTTAAATGCAACTTTAGAAATATGTGTGTTTCATTGGTTGAAAATCAAGTTGCGTTTGATATTTGGAGTCGTGTTTGATCACAACTCTTTCTGGAACTGGCCTGAGACTCGAACCTCTCACTTCTGCATCAGTTGTAACTTCCATATGAAGCTTGGATTGCAGATGCATGCCACAATGAAAATGAAGCAAGTAGTCATTGTTGCTATAGTTGGATTTGAACCCAGGACCTTAAGGCTTGTGGTTTAATCTAAAACTACAATACCTGTACTGATGCAATTAGTGATATGTGTACTTGGCTATGCATCTTGAACTTGCCCCATTTGTGTTACGTCACCCAAATCTAATGATAGCGTATCTATAATCTATCAGTATAAAAATGGTCATAACTTTGAAAATATTCACCCTATCCATACAAAAGTGTACATTTTCTGATAGGAAATTTCATGAGGATTCCAAAAATGACATTAAAGTTAAGGTAGGTTGAACTCACATTTTATGAATAAAAATGTTCAAATTTTTAGGACCTCCAATATACAGGGGTGTGAGATTTCAGATTTTTTTGTTTTGATTTTCAGCTTAATTTCAGCTTATTTTTGGCCTTCCTCCGTACAAAAAGTATGGGAGCTCTTTCTATTTCAGACTTTTTCAACACTCTTCAGCTTTTTTTTAGATCTTTTTATTTGTGACCACTCACACCCCTGAATATACTTTATTTCAGACATCCATTTTTTGTTTTCTCTTTGCCCATCAAATTTATTAGTTATTAGATTTGTATTGCTCAAGAAATTCCCTTTCAAATGATATATAATTTTAGGGGATTCAATAATTTCATCAAGGTAATTTCTTAATAATTCAAATTCATGTTAATTTCAAATATTGAACACTAACATTAAATTAAATTTCTAATGAATCATAATGAATTGATAATTGTATGATATGTATAGAGGTGTATTATTATACCTGAAATATTTAGCTGTAAAATGAGACCAATTCAAAGGTCCAGCCCCTTGGAAACCAAACAACAATGCCATAGAGTTGAATGTCATATGTACCGCTTTCATGACCCCCCAACAACCCTTGTTTTCTTCATTTTATTGAGCAAAATTACTCAAATTGATATATGCATATATAAGCACTATCACCCCTAATACAACTTATACTCAGCTTTCAAATGACACCAATTTCATAATAACGGGTCTCCATTAAGCCAAAAATCACGTCATAAATTGTTCCTATGCGAGAATTTAAATTGTGTTTTTATGTTGAATTTTAAGTTTTTCAAAACTAAGTATTGCTAATTAAATTTACTTGCCGGTAATTGAAATAAGTTGTAAACGAGTGTTGTATAATTATTATACTACATATACTCACTTCAAGCTTTAAAATGAGACCAAAATGAGGTCTCTGGCCCCCTGTATATACCAAAGTTATTAATTTTAAAATCTGAAATGTGCCTTTCCCATAGACATTGTGTGTACCTCTTTTCCCCCTCCTCTCCCCCCCCCCCCACCACCCTCTCCACTTTTCGTTCTATCAATCGTGGTGTTGGAAATTTACATGGTATTGTGCTCATTTTATATATTTAGCTTTATAATGATACCAATTTCATGACAATATCTCTCCGTTCAACTGAGATATTGTATGTAAACCGCCTTTTTGTGGGGCGAGTTCAAGACGCATGGCCACTGATACATATGCCTTGTGTACTGATTTAATACATGTAGTTTCAACTTTCACCAAGAAATGTCTAATTAACCAATTCATTGGTGTTTATATTCTATAGAACAAGAGAAAGAAGAAGGAAAGGTAGGAAGAAAGAAAGATGTTTAAAGGAGAATGAAACTCTTGGAGCAAGTTAGCTTTTGTGAAAGCAGAAAAATCAAACAATAAGATCAACAAAAGTTTGAGTAAAATAGGACTAGCAATAGAAGAGTTATGAGCATTTGAATGTCGAGATCACTAATGCTATGGAGATCCTCCCATTGGCAATGCGACCAAGATCTTTGATGTCACAGATGAACAACTCTCCCCTTTCGGACATTGAAAATATACCCCAAAACATCTCTTTTTGCTCATTCTAATCATATGACAAATGATTCATCAATGATATAATGTTGTGAAACCTCTGTACTTGTCCTCTCATAAAGAGAACACCTCACCTTGTGATAGACTCTATAAAAGTGAGAATATAATTGAAATAAGTACTAAAGTAATGAGGGAGTTGTACGTGTGTGACATCACAGATCTTGGTCGCATTGCCAATGGGAGGATCTACATGGCATTAGTGATCTCAATATTCAAATGCTCATAACTTTCTTATTATTCATTCAATCTTCCTCAAACTTTCAACAATATGTTTCTTTGATTTTTCTCTTTGATATGGATTCAGCTGGTTTCAAGGGTTTCATTCTCCTTTAAGAACAATTGAATTCAAAAGATACCAGGTTATAAAGAAAGATAAGGAGGAAGAAAGCAAACATGCAAGGGTTGAAAGAAGGACAAGAGGAAGCAAAGGGGGAAAAGAAATGAAAAGAAAGAAGATTCAAATCAGATGCGTTTGTTTCACATCATTTTCTGATCCTGAAAATGACAGACAAACATTATTGAGCATCAGATGCTTCTTCCTCTTCTGTGAATTACCAGAAATTCCCCTTTTGTTTTTTCTTTTGCTTTTATGATAATAATTGTTTGATCCTGGCATATTATAAATACATGAAATTTGAGTTTTCAAATCTGCAGTATCTGGGCCAGTGAGTTGTGAATGGCATTTAAACTACATTTTGTGAGAATGGTGGAGAAATTCAGTTTGTGAATGGGAACCCAGCTGTTTCCCCCAGTGCAAAGGGTATGCTGTTCTTTCCCTGATCATTCACATTCATATAGAGTGTCTACTGGATACGTTTTATTATGGAAATCTTACACAGACTAGATTTCCTTTTTTCCACTGCAGGAGTCTGCAAATAACATGTAATTTGATTGGATTCTGCTGAAAGTCATGGCTACAGTATGTCAATTTGGGAGGGAAGGTCGAGGAAATTTGCAAAGAGACAGCTCAAATGCATTGATCCCTATCCTGCACAGACTCTAGAAAGTTGATAAATCATTTATTGGAAAAGATGGACAAAAATTTAGCTACATGTACATTGTATTTACATATTATTTTATTATATCAAATTGATTATGTAATGTGTGCATTTTAAACTGCAGGTTTTTGTTCTTAAATTGCTCCATTATAATAAGCACTACATACATGTAATTGTGTGATAGTGATGTGTTGTCACCTCATTTAATGTAGAACTTATGCATGAAAACATTAAAGGCAACACTATTTTCAGTTGCTTAGAGTTGCTTACTCTTGTGGAATATATTGTAAATGCTCAGTTTAGTTCAGTTCAGTTGAATCTATTTTCTCAGCATCAAAATGATACAATATGTAATTATGTACAGTAATAATAGAGCAAAACAGAAACCACAGAAAAGTAAAAAAAAATATGTGTAGTAATTTCCTATTTAACCAGGTTCATTTAACCAGAAACCTAGTATTATTGCACTTCGTGATTTACGTGTAGCATAGAACAATCATTAAAAGGCTTTTGAAAAGCAATAGGGCATGTGGATGGAGATTGCATTTTTGGCCTTGTCTGTACACCCGGATATTCATCTTATGAAATTCCTTTCGTATTTACTTTGTACTTTTATGAAACATTTTTGTAGCTTTACTACTCTTGTTAAATTTCAGATGACATGTCTTTCCTGCTGTTTTGATCTTTGTTATGTGTTGAAGGAATACATTTAATACCCATATATTGCATAACTACAGTATATACCCCTGAAATTGATCATGATTAATACTTACATGTACATGTAGAAGAAACATGATATGCAACTTGTAAATGTTTATACCTAAAAAGAAGTAAAACATTTGAAAACAAAAGTGCTTGTATGATACCAGCAGATTTTATAATACAAGTACTTAGTTCTTCGCCTCAGAAGATGTTGACAAAGATAAAAAGCCCAATCCATAATCTGCAGAAAAAACAAGATATATGCACACAGTTTAACTTGAATACCTTTTTAGTAATTTCAATATCCTGCCTCGGTTTCAGTTTCTAATTATTTTCCACCATGGCAAGTATAGCTTGTAGAAGGAGACAGAGTTAAAGAAAAAGTAGAAATAATACTGCACTTCCCTTTTATAGCCAGCATGTATGAAAGACATATGTCAGAATTCATTGGGCGTGCGAGAGAAAAGCAAGCAGTCTCAATTACCGCTGAATGGAATATTTTATGACCAGGTGAAAAAAACATGCAGAAAATTATTCTTGTTCAAGCTCTCTCTTTCCCAGCCCACAGTCTCACCCAAATATGAATAGATAAGCCAACATTTTGATGTGCATTCTTACGTTGTCGTGTGCGTTTTCTCCTGGAGTAGCTGTGATTATAATAAGCCATGACAATTGCTTTTCACTTTTAACCTCCATGGGCTGTGTTATTTCATGAGTGCATAACAACGTTCATTGCACAATTTCTTTTTTCAATATTGCCTATGGATACTCTTTTGCTTGACTTGACCTGACTAGCGTGTTCAATCATTTCTTCGCCATTATTCAGCAAGGAATGTGAGTATTCTTTTGATAATGATTTAACTACTGTATGACTGTTTATGAGTCAGTGTACATGATACAAAGATAGAGTTTCCGCTTTGTGGCATTAACAATTTTTCTTATATGACTGTAATGCATTGGATGATATATGTACAGTAGCTTTATATAGTGTTTAATGTTTTGTGTATGAAACCTTACTGTTCCAACAGTGAAGGGTTGATACATGTAGTTACGTATGAATTCATTTCCACAAGATCTTTTGGAGGGCTTTGCTCTAGACGATTGTTTATGGAGAAGAAACTTATTACAGGAATTTTTAACTTAATATGTTTGAAAATATGAGTAGCTCTTTTTGGGTAGATACTGTTGGAAATGTTGCACCCTACACAGTATACATGTAGGCCTACTTGTAGAACATTTCCAGATGTGTTGTAGTGTCTTTATGCATCTCCCTGGCTCCCCCTGTAGTGTAAGCTTATAGAAGTGACTGAAAGAGATGGAGGGACTGGCAGTAAAGTCTACCCACATGTTGAATGGACAAGTCCTGAAACTATAGACCAATGGGAGGAGAGACTGAGCCTAGGCTATTGTGTTAGTGTATTTCTTTGCTTAGGAGTTAGGATTGTACATGAAAGCTGGGTTTTATATTCTGTAAGTTCCCATTAAAACTATAACTTGCAGTATTTCATGTGCATTCCTTTTCAAAGAAAAGACATAAATTTATGATTAGTAAGTACTGTAGGCCTACTGATGACATTAACACAAACAGGTACATGTACTATGAGGGTAGTGAAGTGGCTATTTTGACTCTTTTATACTGTACTACAGTGTAGTTGCTTTTTGTGGTAAGAATCATAGAATTATATGTGTTGTAGGCTTTCCTTTTAATTAGTTATTCAAGTTATATAGATAGTTTAACAATCTGGGAAGTCTAAAGTAAATAGCAAATGGAAGAATTATGAATTTGTAAAATCTATTATTGCAAGCAGTGTTCTGTTTTGGTTTCATGGGCTTGCTAGCATATGGACATAATATTTCAAGCTGACTCTCAACTTGGGATTTAACTATAAGTGTAACAAAATGAGTATGTGAATATTTATGTCAAAGAATGATATAGGCCTATATATATACATGTATATACATATATATAATGTGCAGTAATGTTGGAGGGTGAAAGGATTAAGGATAAGATTTGATTAGAATTGATGTAAATGACATGGGGTGTGGGTGTAGATTGCTGTAGTGAAGCAATTGGATGCATTCAGGAGATGAGAAGACAAGGATTTGTGTGCTCAGATATCAGTCAAGTGAAGCGGAGAAAATACGCTGATGAATTATTACCAGAGCTCTCTCTGTTGAATGATATAAACATGCACTGGTGCGATTGGGGGAGCCTGTTTTATTGTGCATTGTGTATTTGATAATGTATAAAGCAAATTGGACTCGTCTATCGCTCTCTCCTAATTATGAACGTGTAGGGTATGGACAGATATATCTCATTATGCGCAAACTTACTGCATTCTGCCTATTATGTAAACATCAATTGGCATTCTTCTCAGGCTGTGGCTGCTTGCAGCATATTTCATGAATTACTTATTGCGGAAAAGGAGAGGGGTTATGGATTTGATGTATTTATTTGTGATCAAGGCTTCATAGATAATGCGTGCATAGAACTCTGTTTTTTTCTTGAATAACACCTGACCCCTAAGGCTCACAAAATGGTCTTGTATGGGGAATTTAGGGAATTATGTTTTGCTGCTGATTAAATTTAGAAGATTCAAAGCTGTATTTTAATATATATGAAACCTTTTGTGTAGGTGATACTATAGAACTAAGGCCATGGCTTGTGGTTGTGATCTTATTTGGCTACAGTGAGTGTTATCATGGAGCTAATAAATTGGCTACAGTGTAGGTCTTTATCATATTTCTTCAGTGTGCTTTATCAAGAGGCTAATTTTATGAGCCTTACTAGTTCTAGTTATTAAAAATTTAGTGTTGACTTCTTGTTTTTGATCTTTAGGGTTATTGACCAGATGTTTGATTATTGATAGGGTTGCTATTTTAATCCCTACAGAGTACAGATGTGTCTTAAATATGGGAGAAATGGTGGCAATCATGTAGTAAACAATCTGTATTTCATCTTCATGTAGCCCTAAACACATAATTAAGGACAATGAAGCTTATTCACAAACAGTGCTTACTAATCAAGCATTGTTGCATATTATGTGACTGTTAATGTTAGACTCGTAGATAACATCTATTGAGTCAAATCTATGGAGAATAAATATGTAAAAACTGTGCCAAATAATCATTGAACAACAAAGAAGTTATTGAATTAATTCTGCGCTCGCTTTTTTCATTGAATAAATTTACTGTTTCCTCCCTTGCTCTGCTGTGTAATCATTTATGCCTAAAGCTTCGTCTACAGGGTGCATGGCATAGCAAAGCAAATTATTTGGGCTGCAGCATTTTAACTCCCATTTATTTTAACATTGAAAGCAAGACACACACGGAATAACACACCATGGTAGGGTCTGTAAAGGGCAAAGTGGACTATCACATCCTACAAGATATAAGCTTTCCAGAATGTCTGTAATTTATATTCGCAAGGTTACCCCTTTGTGCTGTGTGTTCAAATCTCGACTCTAGCTCCATGTTTATTTTATGTGACCTCTCTGATCCCACATATACATAGTGCCTTAAAATAAAAACCTTCATTTTGTTCTTCAATGTTCCAAACATGCACCTTTCATGTGATAATATTAGTTCTGAGTGGTTGAATTGTAATATATCTGAAGGTTAATGTAGGAATGGTTGTTTTGTTATTTGTGTCAATACTCACTGAGCAGTTGTAGTCAATACTTGAGCTTGACTGTTTGTCTAATTTATGGAAAGTGCTTTCAAATGGAAATGACTTGCATTGCAGATCATCATGAATTGACCTTTTTTTGAAGGGAGGATTATATTTGATCGTTAGTCATTAAAGTATGGGTGTAAGTTGTTTTCTTAAATTCTTTGCATCATGGGTACTAAAGTGTGTGATATTTCTTAAAATCAAAATATAGGCCGACATGTTTTTTGGGGGATTGGAGCAATACTTTAACTTGAAAGTTTTTGGAAGCAAACTATACAAACTATACAAAAGATAGAGAGTTAAAAGAAAAGCTTAATATCCAGTTAGCAGTCATATTACAAGTATTATGTCGGCCTACATGTATGCTATAGTGAGACATTGTTCATATTGGAAAATTGTTTACATAATTTGGATCTACTGAGTAAAATTATGAAAAAAATGATATCGTTGGTCTATGAGTCATGGATAACAATACACACAAATAGGTTGGCATTATTCTGGAGTGCAATTTAAACAGAGATTTAGTTCACAAGAGGATGATATAGTAATTGGAAATATGGCAAACATATGGCATACATTTCAAATTATTTTGTACCCAAGTTTTACACATTTATTTACTACAGTACACTGCCCCTTTTAAGCTTAAAGAGAAATTCCAGTATTTGCAGTAAACACTGATTTCATGAGAAAGTCTGTAAAACAAGGCTTAATTGTCAGTATATCATCGAGGATCTAGATCTGGTACAGTTACATAAACTGAACTTTGTGAAATCTTGAAATCTACGCTGAAAAATGTTCACACTGAAGATCACCAACACAGATAGGCACACGTGGGACACTGTATTATTATTGCTAAAATAAAGACCCGACGGAAGTGACCGAATCCGCGCTTATTTTGCTTATTTCTCAGCAATTACACAATTTCTTCCAGAATCCTTTGGCACATATTTTTTATTCATACAAACAGACATTTAGGTGGTCATTATATTAGATTCTGTAAAAAGTCATTTTTAGATCGTTACCAAAACTGGAATTTATCTTTAATTACTAGAGGGATACATGATCAATTCTTTGATGAATGAAAACACCTATTATTTTCAGAACTGCAAAAACCTCCAGGTGGTGTGCAATGATATTTCATGATGATTCATTTGGGTTTTTTTCCCCCTTCTTTTTTTTGCCCTCTTACACATCATCATCTTTGTCTCTGTGTGAAGTTGAATCGAGAGGTTTCTTTCTTGAGTAAGATTGATTGCATGATGATGATTGTAGCCAGTAATATGCCTTAGTTACAATACAAGCATTTCCTATCATGAGTCATCCAGCCCCTTGCTTCTCTGTATAGGGTTTGTCTTAACACTGTAAAAGAAAAAAAATTCTACAAGTAACTTATGCAGTGTCACATACAATTTTAATTTGTTTGCAAATTCCAAGCTCGCAGGGATTATGTCGGCTTACTGCACACTCATACACATCACATGAAGTGTACTGAGAAAAATACTTTACTGTATATCGCACTTTAAGCCTTTTAGGTTTGCCTCGCTTGGATAATGTATAGCTGCACATATCTTGAAAAGTTCATGCTTGTCGAATAACATTCTTCCTTGTATTATAAACTTCTTGATTTCATTGTGCTTTTATGCTCATAACTGTGTCAAATATGTTGATAGGTCCTTTGATGTTGGTCCATACTACCCTCTATTATATCTTCAACCTTAATGCTTTGTAATTTTGTTTCAAGAGCTTTTTGAATGGATTTTTTAAACTGGGAAATTTGTTTATAAAGTTCTTTCATGTCAACAATTTTATAGAGTTTGGTGATGTGACTGCTCTCTTCAAATTTAATTTTTCATCTTATGTTTTTTACCAGATATAATGACAAATTAGATTTATCTATTGGACCTCAAGCTGCATAGATTCTGTCTGTTGACTTTAGCTGCACTAGCTTTTTGAAAAACTAATTCATAAAGAATTGATCAAAGTTCAAGTTTATAACGATCCTTATTCCATTCAAAATGTTTTTTCTTCAGATTATTACATGTAGAATAGGATTCAAGATTCTATATTATTTTTCTGTACTACATAGAGTTGTAAATTAATTGACTTTTCTGCTTTTGTGTTAACTATACGCCTATCGGTGCGAACTACTGACATCACTAGTTTCTATCAAAAGATGGATTGTAGTACTTTCAAATTATGAAGGTCTTTACAATGCAAAGAATGGGATTTGTGTCTCTAGCCACATCATTATCACAAGATCTGTGGGTAATGCTCCAGAAATTAGATTATTGTAGTCTGGGAAAAGTTGGATCAATATTAGATCTATTTGACTGAAATATGGACTGAAGAATGAATGAATGCTAACCTAATACATTTTTTTTCTGTGTAATACTGAACATGCACTTGACAGCTGCATCTTTGGCATGTATGAAATAGGAGAGGAGAGGGAGAGAATTATTCAAGTTTCTTTGTGCTAAGTGGTGTAGTTTAACCCTGGATGTAGATAGAGAGGTGTAGGACAACCTCATATACCATAGAGGACTGTTGAATATGGGAACAAAGGAACATGGCTTGGTAGTAGTGGTGACCTATACTCCACAATCATGAGTTCATTTCAGTTCACCACCCCATCTGATCATGGTTTCAATTTGCATGACACATTAGCAGAAAGAGAAATCCAACAATCTGATTCAAATAGGTTTGTCTCCCATAAAACAAGCGAGATCAGTTTAGAGAACCCCTTGCGCTTTTTTTGTTTCCTGACAGAGGTTGTATTGGAAGTAAAAAGAGCTTAATTCTTTTGATGTTTCAGAGCTATTACAGTGTATAAATGCAATCCTCTCTATCTCAATCGATACATGAAAATGTTTCCTGTTCACTTTTATAACACGCAAGAATAGAACAGGAGTGAAGTAAATCCCTGTGTTGCGCATGTATGAGATCAGATAGCTGGGGCAGAGGTGTAGCCATTTTTATTATCTCTCTTCACCGTCTCTATTTTTTTTCCTGTGTACAATCTACATACAATGTCAAAAATTTGTGTGTGTGTATATGAATACGATCACAGTAGGACATGCATATTATTCGGGAAGCCATCTGACTCATATTATACCGAGTCTTCTCTTTTTGCTATGTAATGAAACTCTTTGTGTGTTTAATGGCATTAGCAGATTTTTGTCCCTCTCTTTCTCTCGTTCTGTTTTTTTTTTTCCTCTCTTCATCCTCTCCTGTTCTCCGCACCATCAAGGAGAAGAAAAAAAAAATCTTTGGAGCATGCCATATGTGGGCTTCCAATACTGAGCGAGTTGCACATTTGCATAGCTGTGATTGATTCCTGCTCAGAGGTTGGACGACATTTTGCTATTAACCTACACCTTATATCCCATGTTGGAGCTGACATTAGATTACTGGTGCTCCACATCCTAAAGAAATGTGGCTTTATGAAGGCTGTGCGATGATGGCAGTGTCAAAGATTGTGTGTTTCTTGCTATTGATTGAATAATGTATTAACGATACCTGTGATTAAAATGAACCCATTGGATTCTTGTTGAACTTAAGATAAAGAGTTGATCAACTCTATTCTCTGTTAAAAACATACTCCAGGTAAATGTGGTATTAAACCTACCATCAAATCGAAACTCCACATACCATTCATTTGATTGGTTGTTGAATAAATGTCACCCATTCCCTATGAGACATGTAGAAAATTCAATGGCAAAGGCACTGTTAAAGGGTTTGGTAACTTTGTTGAAACGTGGCCGAATAAATTGTTAAATTTGGATATTTGTGCCATGTTATTATGTTCAGTTGTATTTTTGAATAAGTAGGAATATAAAGATAAACTATTGAAATGAATGAACATCATTCATATTATAGATACCGCCTACATGTGGATATCATTCAGGGCAGCGTTTCATCAACATTTTTGTCCGACAACTTTCACTGATTTTGATTGGCTGAGAAGCACTGTTACTATGGGAACAGTTGGATAAAATAGGACCTGTCAGATAAGTTGTCTGTCAGGTCCTTTCATGAAACACTCTCCAGGTCTCTATAATATTTTTACATTTCATGAAGCATATACATGTATGTACACTGGAAGACATCCTTTGAACTACAATTTTTTTCTGGGCTTCAATCCATTTTTAACCGTCATCAATGTTGATATAGCAATATAAGTCCATTCAGCTCATACATGTATATTACCAAACTTATTTGATAGTGGGTTTTATCAAGTGTGCATATATCTAAATGCAGTGGTTATGCATCATTGATTGATCATGAATTCTTGATGGCATCTAATGGTTTCTTCAGATTTTTTATTGTGAAAAATATCTATCATAATCTTATTAATTTGTGCCTAATGATGCTGTTTTCTCTTTTGTTTCATGCACAAATCGACCATTAATGTAAATTCATTATAATGATCCATAAAAATTTCAGCAACGGTAATGAATTCCATTAGGACTAGGAGTGCATGTCTATCTTGTCTTTCTTGCACTTCAACACCAGCAATTATTCAAATCAGAATAGAATTGCCCCAAGGCTTTGCTTACTAAAAGAATAAACAGTGGTCTATTGATATATGAAATTCTTTTTCTACAATTTATTGATGCTCTGAAATCAGTCAAATTAGATAGGTGATGGACTGATGGTTTGAAAGAAAATGATAGATGATTACAGAATCTACATGTAAATTATCCAATGATTGGGGATCTGCTTTCTGTGAAGGGAGAGTGCAATTAATTACATACATGTACATACACATGTAGTAAATGCTTCTTTTCAAACAAGTACTTCATTAATTATTTAAGTTGGTAGTATATGTATTGCAGGTAAAAAAACTAAGTGCAGAAGAGCTTGAGAAGGCAATGATATTGTTCTTATTTATCTTAACTGTATAAGAAAATAAAGATTTTGGGGCATAACACTGAAAATAGCATCATGATCATATGATTGTCTTTCAGTCTGACTGTTGTCTAATTTTATACACATCAAGATTGTCTCATAACCGTTATTTTGTTTAATTGCCACTTTATAGTCCAATTATGATTTTATCTAATTTTTAGTTACGTAATGATCATATTGTCCATTACCCACTTGATTTTTTGATACCACTAACAATATTTTGTCAGTCATACATGTATCAGATGTATTGATAATTTCCCAAAATTGATTGGCCCTCTTATATAACATGGGGAAAGAGTTTGGAAAGTAGATCAAATAATCATCATTAGAAAAAAAAAAATCACATGTTGGTATTAAACCAAGTGATGTTTGGTTTACTTATATAAAAATTAGATGATTTGGGAATTAGACAAACCAATCAGAATAGTGTTTTTTTAATTGCAGTGCAATGAGCTTATAAAATTTGATCTATCATATGATACTGAAACATGATGTTTATAGAAAATTTCAAGGAAAAACATAAAAACATACATTATTGAAAATGAAAGTAAGTTTAGAGTTAATGAATGTGGTTTTCTGCTGTCTATTTTTTTTTAATAATAAAATTTCATTAACATCAGGAACCAGAGCTTGTCTTCCTTCTAATATTAGACAATACTTCTCAATTTTTATGCCAATCACCAATCATAACTGTATATATATTTCATAAGAAATAATTTGTAAATCTATTTGTTTGTTTGCTTTTATATTCCAGTATGGAGCCAGCTGAGAGCTCTGCCCCTAAAAGTCCAGTTGGACTGGGGGCAGGTGGTTTCTTTGATTCCGCACATCTATTTGGTAAGTTTAATTCTTAATTTCCCTTTTTTTTTTAATCACTAATAAAACAAGTCTTGATTAGCTTGAAAATACAAATACAAGTAATCCCTTTCCAATGCTTTATTCAGTTAATGGATAAAATAAAACCCATTTTCAGTTCTTAACAATGAATTGCCCACTTTGTATCCAAACAGTTGCTAATGAATAAATAATATAATATAATGAAATAAATCTTGAACTATATTCTAGTGGATGTACATACATGTTGCTATGTTAGTAACTTATTCAAGATATATTACTTGACTTATTTGCTATTAACATTTCTAAGAATACTAAATTGGAATCAAATTAAATGTTATTTATTTCAGATTTGAAAAAGAAAATCATACTGATTTATGATAAAACACTTTCAAATATGTGACATATCATTTGACAATTCTTTGCATAGATCTCTAAGCATTTTCTTCCCCATCACCATTTCATATCAAATGCAATGTCATCAATATGTATGCTAATCCTTGAAAATATACTTGTCTGCAATCAACATCATGGGATGAGTCACTTTCTATCTGGAACAAATTACAAGGGATCAGAGAAGGAGTAGTTTTGCTTCTATTTTGTTATCAAGGTGATAAGAGAAGAAAAAAAAGGGGGGGGTACTATAGCAATGAAAGCATCATAATGTACATACTCTCAATACATTCCATGGAATTTGCAGGATACATGTAAGTTACACCTCTTCATTTTCTTAGTAAAGTATTTTGAAGTAAATCTAACTTTCCCCAATTTTGGTCCCATTATACATTGTATGATGACAATAAATGACCGACAAGCCATAAAATGAAGAGATAATTCAGACAGTAACAAAATTTTTGCAGTGCTTCTGTTAAAACAGTGATGTTGATGAATTTTGTATGATCTGTATGTTGAAATATTTCGAGAAGGAACAAAGGAATGAATCAGTGTCGATACACAATTGTTCTTCCCAGAATGAATTCCTGAATCATTACCGATGATAATCGCAACCCTTTTTCCTGCCTCCTCCCCTCCCGTATCATTATAAGCTATCAAGTGCAAAGGGTAGCTCATTCCAATCCAATCCTATTTCTCTGTCAGCTTTTATCTCTTTGTTGAAAGCTAAATGGCATTATGCGGAGCAACGTGTGACGCAAACCTTTGCATAGCAATAGCAATCGAAATGTCAAAGTGGTACACAATGTATTTGCAAGTACATATAGAATGCATTATTGAATTGAAGTAGATAAACAATTTGCTGATGTGATGCTAGTCGAGGCTCTTGCCTGTGTGTGTATGGGCGCAGGTAGACAGGATTTCGAGTGACACGACTGGAGATTCAATTTAGTATTCAGTCAACATTTATTAAGGATTTAAAGAAAGCATACATACATATGTATTCCAGGCTACATGTATATGGGTAATGAAATTCATATGCAAAGATGTTTATCTCTCAATCTCCCAATCAAGCAGATAGATGGTGAATCTTTCTTTCAATCATGTAAGCAGCAGAGGCCATTTGAATTGCCTGTCCTTTGTTATTTACTTTTACCTGTACTTTGCCCCTGTACAAAATAAATGGGGGAAAAGTTCAGCTGAATTCTCTAATTTCTTTCACGATCATGTCAACAGGGATGATGTACGAAGACAAATATATTTGTCTTTTATACTTTCATTAAAAATTACAACTGAAATATACATGTAAGTATGAATTTTCTTTGCCTTAGATTGGGATTTGGTTTGTACAATATACTGTGAATACATGTACTGGTACCTGCAGTATATGAATATATTTGTAAAATCTTTGACAGTTGATTTCCCTTGAATATTTTTGTTTGTGATAAAAATGTATCCCTCACATGCTTCTTTTTTTCCAGTCAACAATTCACATTTCCAAGAAAACCTTTTGTAATGAAATTGTCAAACGAATAAAATAAAGTGATTTCATGACCATTTTGCCTATTCCAGCACATCCCTTGTTTGCTGCCGCAGCAGCCGCCGCCCACCCGTCTACCAGTCAAGATCAGTTTTCCATGACACACATGCCCAGTGCCTTCTCCATGTTTGGGGCACACCCAGCCTTCTCCTCTCATCTCATGGGGGCAGAGTTTGGAGGACTTGGGTCGCTAAGGGCAACTGCTTCTTCCCTAGGTGCTTCCGCTTCAGGTTTGTTTAAATCACATCATTTTAGTGATTGTTTTTTAAATTTGTTTACCAGTGCTTTAATTTTTTTGTTCATGTCAGTGTTTTTTTTTTAAGTTGGTACCATCCTGTTTGTGATGTTGATAATAATCAAGATTATGATACTATTAACTGTTACAACATTGCTCTCAAGTAGTTATGTGACAGAAATGTAGAGAGAATTTTATAAAATGCTCTTAAATTTGCTCAGAATATTTGGTGAAAATGCATGCTTTTGATACTGTTCTGTCATTGGTTTAAAGTTTTTCACCAACAGAAATCCATCATGCATATTCATGATGTAATGTTACCCAATTGGCTCAGTGCCACAGTTATACCCGCCAATCAATGAGCCGGCTTCCCCTGGAACCATAGCAACTGGATAGTAGCTTGAAATAGCTTGCCTGTGAGCGTGGTACAGTTTGTGTGTGTTTGAATGTGTGGGTGGGTTCTAAGTTCAATGACCCATTTTTGCGTGGTGCCAGTGAGTGTGTGTGTGTATGTGTGTGAAAGAAAATAGTCTAGGGGGAAGCATGAATGAGTGAGTATGCTGGGGCACTTAACCCAAATGGAAGTCCTGCAGCTGATCGAACTAGTCTACTTCACAGACTCATCTGTGTTATACCAGGATTGGAGTAAGTATTAGACAGTGGATGTCGGCATCTAATATTGTAATAACCCACCTCCAGTGTTTGAAACAATGCCATATTCAACATTTTACATTATTCCCTGATAACGTTTATGACACTCAAACAAAGTTTAAGGAAGGATGCTCTATAGCCTTTCTTCAGTCAGTTTTTCTGACACTTTTCTTCTAGAATATCAATTTTAGCATGGGATTAATAAATAATATTTACACATTTATTTGAGATTATAATTTTTCCGCTCCTACGTTCATATGATAGGAATTATGAAAATTTGTCTCAATGTAAACTTACATGTATAGTAGGCCTATTCTTTCAAAGAAAACAGATACTTGTACATAATTTGAATGAAATGCCTGTAGATGTATTTTTAATAAGATATTGTAAGGTATCTGATAAAAACATTAATGTTGAGCTTTGCAGCAAGAACTAATTAATTAATTGGCTTAGCACTAGCTTGCAACTTTGCATTTACTCATTAACCATTTTATAGTGCATCTGCATTTTCATTATGACATATTTTATTATCTATAAAGAGACATTAAGCTGTGAATTTAATAATTTGTGTTTAATATTCTCAGAAATATTTTGAAAATATTTATCCACAAGTAATTTGCCCATTTCAAATATGAATTGTATTTCTAATATTCATCCTCTCCTTGAAAAGGAAGAATGCAAAATGGCTTACATTTATTTCAATTTATTCATTTATTCTTTAATGAAAGAAAGTGATGAAAATGCAGATGTCAAGTAGTAGTTATTGTGTATGATTTCTTCATGCCTGAGTTGCTGTTCATTGTTTTTTTATTTTATTAGTCCTTCAGCAGGTGAGATTGGTTGATTTGATTCAGCTAAAAAACAGGGGAGGGTTTTTCATTTGTATAGGTATTTGATGGGAGGGGGTCATAGGTATGCAGTAAACAACACCCAAATGAAAAGTGTTAGGCTCTGTTAGACTTCCCACATTATCAGATCTGTCTGTAGTGAATAAATTTGATAATCAAAATAATTTCCTCTACAATAATCATATACAGTTCTGTGTAACACTTACACAGATATTTTTGACATTGCAAATCTCCATACTTTTCAATTATGAAATGTACATTTGAAGCAAGATTATGTACAGCAATATATGCTTGCTGTGAAGTGAAAACACCCAGATGAATACAAGTTATTTGAATGTAAATAGTAAATACAACAATGAGACTACATTTAGAAACAAGTTATGCTATAAAATACTACACAACTTTGCATGATGCTAATTTGGTGTTTAGTGTATGTTACATGGACATTGTGATATTGGATATAATGGTAAATTAATCCACTCATAATTGCTAATCTTCGCATCTCATGCTTACTAAACCAGTGCAATTCATTCTAATACCTTTTTTTTTGTCTACTCATTGTTCTTTTTTTCTCCAGTCCCGGGATGGCCATTTGAGGCCAGTGCTCAGTTGTATAACCTGGCAAATTTAGGTGATTACTTCAACCATATTTCTACTGAAACTTCAACAATCATGCTTTCCTTTTTCTTTTTTGTAGCAAGCTGAAACTTTTCTTTTTGGAATGGCTGTAGTCTTGTTTTCCTGGTCAACTTGCATTCTTTCTTGAGTTTACTTTGATTTTTAAATTTATAGATGCAGATTTTTAGTTGTTGTTATTTGGTCACATTTTCCTTTTCTTTATTATACTGTTTCAAATGTGATGAATGTGAGGTTGGTACTGAAATGTAGTATTTGTCATTGTCTTCTGTAGATTAAAGCACTTTAATTTGCCAGTTTTTTTTTTTTTTTTTGTTCATGTTTTCTGTAGACGAGTGAAGAAAATGCAAGTAGTTTTATTTGATGATGTCTTTCACATTCATTGCATTTAATATCACATTTGATTTCAAATTACTTTTCAGTCTCTCCCCTCTCCCATTCCTCCTCCCCCTCCTACTTTTCCTTCACCTTCTCTGTCTCCATCTCCCCTTTTTTCCCTTCCAGTTCTTTAAAAAAAAATATATATAGTTCTATTTGTCCCTGTACTACTTTTCCATTGTCAACACATTTTTCTCTGTGTGCCTTTCCCATTCCCTGACTTTCTTTTTACACATCTCTCTTAAATATCTTTAAATCTTTATTGAAACTTACATTTCCCCCTTCTCTTTCCTCCATAGATTTCTTTTGTCCTTTTCTCTCTCTCTCTCACATTGTTATTTCTTATTCCCTCTTATCACTGGCTCGGTGTGTACTGTTGATGCTGTGTTTATCTTATTTTGCATTGTAATTATGTTTCCTCCATTATTTTTATAGCCCTTTACACGAGTACATGTATTTTGCTTTCACTGGAATCTTCAATTAAGCTTGGCTTATTTTTTTTTATGTGGAGAATGTAATTTGTGTAATTTTCGTGTGCATTTGATTCAGTCCAAACTCAAGTGCATTGTTGTGCATTATGCTTGTATGATTCAGGTATGGAGTAGATATTGACACTTTGTTTTTCTTGTTCTTGAATCTTGAGTGGTATTTTTTACTTCTCTACTCTGTAAAAGATAACTAGAATATTATGATGAATGACTGGTTATTTGTTAACCGATTGAACAGTTCTAATATTCTATGAAAAGTGGGTTTATTTACTACATGTGTGCAGCAGGGTGCCTTTAGTTAAACATAATTTTTATAGCAATCTTTTGCTGTTTAGTTGTAATGTTTGAAAGTCATGTAGGCATACATGTAAGTTAAAATATAATATGAAAATAATGAAATACTTCAAATTAGTATATTTGCAATGTAAAGTGCATTGAAAGCAGTCCCTGAACAATATCCTCATAAAGACTAAAGAAAATTCACATGCAATGGTAGTTTGCATTAATCTGCATGACATTGGTATATTTTGTTTCCTTGCATATTCATGAGTAGCCATATTTTTAGCAAAAGTGAAAAAATGTGTATCAATTTCTAATGGTCCAGAACTGCAATACAATCTGTTGTTGACAAAATGAAGTTCCATTTCTAACTTGAAATCACTCAATGATATACTATGTAACTTTTACACCAAATGATAAACTAATTAATGGCCTATCTAATAATAAATGCTGACAACTTTTTTTTTTTTTTTTTTTTTTTTTTTTGGGGGGGGGGGGGTGAGATTTGTCCTTTTTATACGCCCGTCCTACGGGACGTATTATTAATATATTAATTTTAAAATTATTAAAATAAATAATTGAAGGAAGAAAAACAACAACATTTGATTACTGTCACAGTGAGGAAAATTTAGATAATAAACCCAAGCAATGTTTCAATATAAAAAACTCTAATATCTCACTATCCATTAGGCTGATTTGAGACCTTACCAGTCATTCATCAGCAGATAATCATAATGGAAGTCCATCTTTAGAAATCCTTTAAGAGGGATCATAGATCACCCATCATTCATCAGACTTACTTGATTTATTCATTATTGACGACAATTGAAAAGAAAGTGAATTGAATTATGAATTATATATATGCAGTAATACCCTCATACTAAAATTAATTTGAATGTTTTGAATTCTTGGAGAATATTACAGTAGTCCACTTTCATGAATAGACTAGGGTTTGTTATAGAAAAAAACCATTAATGACGAAAAGTAATTGAGGGCCACATGTAGTTTTAGTATACTGAAATGGCATATTAAAGTAATGGTGTAACTTTAAGTCAATAAAGGAAGCAACATGTTGATAACTGTTTGTATTATTTGATATTATAATGAAGGAACAATATTCATCTATTGACTACACATTCATCTCATTGTACTTAGATATTGACTAACTATAAAAACCAGTGATCTATGAGAAGAAACTCTGAAATAGACCTCGAGATTATAGGATGAATTACATCGGATGACAGCCCCGAGTTACTGCTCTAATCTTGCTTGGTATTTTCTTCTTGGTGTCAGATCATTTTCAGAGATAACCATATTCTGATCAGTGCTTGAATATTTTAATGCATGCCTACTGAAGCTTTAGAAGATAGGCATGGAGAAATAAAATTATAAGGAAGCATAAGTAAAATATGAGAGTATTATGGACTGGCAGGATAAGAGAGAAACCTTATCCTGTGAGTCATGCCAGTAATATTTCCAATTTGCCATCTGTCACATATAAATATAGTTTCATCCGCCTCATTATACACACTTAGAATTCACATTTGTCTTTTGCTGTGTTAGGCGATAGCTGTTTTTCTGATACTCGTACTTGAAGCAATGATGCGGTCATGGTCCCATTCGCATGTATATGATACTTCTTCTTGAAACACTCATCTTCCCTCAGTGTCCAATCTTCCACAAATTATGTGGGCATGTACATGTATAAATGAGTTCTAAGACATTGTAGTTTGATGTTATCATGTTAGCTAGAAGGGATGCAGTGCTTGTCTTTGAATATTATTGGAAATGTCTCGGATGTTGTTTGCCAAGTATTTTCTCTAGCTGGAGTGCATATTTGCACCTTGTTCAGTTTCTTACAAAACGTCCCGTGACTAGCATGTCAAGAGCATAGATACCTTGCTTGTATCATGTGTAATGTAGAATTGGAAATGTCATAGATTTCATTGTACCTTTATTGGCACCCCTTGTTCATTGCTTTTATAATGCTGCAGTTTGTGCATGGATAGTTTGCTCTGATTTATCCACCAATTAACCATGCACTGATATTCATAGATTGACAATTTTCATAAAAATCCACTTATCATTGATGTATTGTAATGGGGCATTTAATTGAGATGCTTCAATCCATTAATTAACAGTTTATGTCAGTTATTGGCTCTTGTAGGTCAGGTTATGGACTAACTCCATGGTCGGGTAACCAGTCTGTAAAGTTGTCATAAGGATATTACAGGGGAGAAGGGAAAATGCTTGAAAAGATGGCTACATAGAAAATGTATTTCATATTGTTTTGAAAAGTTTTTTTTTTTTTTTTTGGGGGGGGGGGGGCTTAAGATATTTAGAAAAAAATGAAGGAAAGTCTTTTTAATGAACATGAATGTAAACATAAATTGTGACTTATGGAATATGAGCAAATGAATCACACCCGATAGAATAGAAAATACATTTTTAAAGAAATGAAATTTATACTTTGTGTGTCCTTGTCTTCATCATTTCATAGATATTTTAATCATTTTATTTTCTTTATGTTTTGGGGGATTTTTTTGCCACTGGAACTGATACATCTACTCAATATTCACCAGAAATTGAAAAGAATGAAAATTTGTATTCAAGAACCAATCAATGTGTCACATTCAAGTGAATTCCCTCAGGGGAGAGATTAGTTACCTGAATATTTACAAATTAATGCGACACATCAAGAACTTCATAGGTTTGTAAATGTAATTTGTTCTATTGAGAAGTGCTGTGTGTGAATATGGTGAATGTAAAATAGTCATCAGTATCATAGAGGCCTACCTTTCTTGAGGTTTGAAATAGGCCCATCTCTTATCTGGATTGTTAAAGCAATAAGGAGTTCATTGTTAACTCACCTTATTACAGTTTCATTATAGTCTTTAAAGGTAAAAGAAAGTAATTGCAGCAAAAAATTATTTCATGAGAAAGCTTTTAAAATCAAGGTTAATTACCACCATATTATTATAGATCTAGATCTGGTACATTGAAATCAACTTATCTTTGAGATATCATGAAATCTTAGCTGAAAACGGATAATTCTGATAATGACTAACACAAAAAGGTATATGTGGGACAATGTATTAATATTGCTTAGAAAAATACCCGACATTTTGTGGAATTCTGTGATTATTTTGCTCATTTCTCAGCAATTACACATTTTATTCCAGAGCCAATTGGCACATATTTTTTTATTAATATACTAGTATGCAAACACTTGGGTGGTCATTTTATTGGATTCTGTTCGAATTCATTGCGAGATCGTTGCCACAACTGGTATGAATTCCTGATACTTTGTTCCCTAACACCTTATTTTATAGGGTCCCCATCTTTGTCTAATTTGGGGTGGAGGTCTCAGAATGGACCTACATGTACTGGGCCTCCATGGTCTCAAGTTTTAGTTACCATACTGGAAAGAAAGAAATAGAAAATAGGCAAGAGAAAAGGAGTTGAGGTTGACAGGGGATTGAAAAAGCAAGTATGTCTGAGTATAAATAGAATGATAATATGCATGATTGAATGGCAATGTAGGATACATGTTTCATCTCTTGTTCAGCTGTAAAACAGCTTTAGGTGGTATAGGGCATGGCAAACCATGCTCAGTGCTTGGTAAGAGATGATCAATTTACATCTTTCCAATTGGCACCTGCAAGTGCTGCAATCTCTCTCAGGAACATTTTCTTTTCTTCTTCAATTTGGCGCAATAGAGGAAGAAAGAGCAAGAGAGAGAGTGAGGTGACCAGAAAAAAAGCAGCTACCATGCTGCTGATGGGCTGGAGAAGAAGACGCCAATGCCCTGAAAATGGAGTGAGCGCACTAAATAAACAAACTGGGATGTTACGGAGTTTGAGTTATTCCTGTAGTCTGTCTAATTTCCCCATACACAAGCCCTGTTAGGTGCCTTTTCTATCTCAAGGTGGTACTTCAGTTATCTTACACGACCGAAAAAAGAAAATGGAGGAGAGAAAGAAGAGAGGGGAATGATGATCATCATGGCTCATGACATACGGCATTGAGCCACTTGGATGAAAATGTAGCTGTGGTTGGTTGGGAGCTTCTAAACGAGAAATTTCCCCGCGGACGTGCCGAGGGAAGAATATTATTATTACTTTTGCTTTTGTGGCCTTTGCAGGGGTGGTGTAACATAGACGGATAAGCAATTAATATTGACATCAATGATGCAGCTAGCATGCTTTGTGGGCCTATGGTCTTGTTTTCCACTCCATTCAGGGTATGTTAATGATTGTCGATCTGTGAATCTAGGTTTGGGTTTGCGATGGATGAAATCAAGTGAAGGGTACCCTTGCTCCAGGAAGCTTCTTAGGAAGGGAGTAGCTTAAAATGTGATGTAGCAGATGAAATTGTCATCATTTTCTGTAATTCGTACTTTTTCTTTTGATGAATACATCCTTTTAAGCCTGCTCACCATTCTTTAAAAAAAAAAAATTCATGCTGCCCTTACAAAAGGTCTTTTCCTCTTCCATTTTAAACTACTACTTTGATGCGGGGTCATATTCCAGTACTTTCATTGAAATTTGATTTTGGTTTGTCTGACAGAGACAGTTAGTAAATTACAAAAGGCTTACTAGCGGACGTCATTTGCTTACGTAAAATATATCATGAAAATCCTCTAGATGAGTGATTGCATGTTTGGATGGGGGATAGATCTTGCAAAATCTTGGTGTAATTACAAAGATCTTGAAGAGCACTAAGAGCCCAACCACTGCTTATGGCACTCACCCTGAATAATAGGCTTATTCTGCCCCACTGAACTGCATCAATACAGCTACAGAGACAGAACACACTAAATTATAGTACATGCTCTAAAAAAAAGTAGAGGAATATTGATTTTATTGTTACATTTCACAATGAAAGGCAATCATTGACATTCACCCTTTTGGTCTTTATGAAAGGGGATAAATAATGTGCTAGGAAAAAAAAAGAAACATCTTGAATTCGTAGATAAATGATGTAACATGCTGTTGATGTTACATCTGGATGTTCAAAAGATCTTTTTTGTTGAAGCCAAACTGGTATTGTGTCAGTGGTTCGAATCAATCGAATAAACTAATCTTGAATAGTGACTTTTTTTTTCAATTCGAGGTTGTGAAGGCTGATCATATCACAAACTTGGGTTAGTGTTTTGTAGTTGCTAAAGTATACTGCCAAAATGTGTATTATTTTCTAAGGAACATTCCTTTTAAAAAACATACCCTAGATGCAAGGGACATTTTATCATAATTCATATTGCTCACTCACATTACTTGGAAATATAATGTACATTAACTTTGGATCATATTGCACAAGGAATTCAAATGTTTACAAAATTACCCCAAATTTGTTCCATCATATATTGTATCATACAAATTGACCACACCCATTCACCTTGGCATTGGGCAATCTTTGAAGTAATGAGCAAACAAATATTAAAGTATTTTCCATTGTCCTTCTTCAGCTGTATGGTGCTTGCAGTATGCTAGGGTATTGAGTAAATTACCAATACATAATTATTTTATTGGTGCTGTAATCCTTTCTTTATTCACTTGCTTTCTTTATATGAAGAAGGTTAGGACTTAAATGTTATTAAATACCCTTTTTGGATTTGGTGAAAGAAAGCTTTATATTTCTAAAATGGATGAAAAATAAGCATACTGATTTTTGCAATGGTTCTTTTTTAAACAATGTGCTTTCCATTAAGATAATTAACAAACTGGTTATAGCAAAAGCTCTAGCTGTCCTTGCATTTTATCAAGTAAGTTATCAAACTTCTTCACTTTGGAGCATACTTTGTTGGGTTAATTTGTTTGTTTGCTTTTATGGACTTGATTTTATCCTCTGTAATTATATGCCACCCTTTTTAACTGTTATTAATGCTTAGCAATGGTAGTGTGATACACAACGCTCATCTCTAGCCTTGTAGAATTTGCCAAGTTAATGTAATCCTCCATTTCTATCTTGTCAAGAGTGACACTTTTAATGTCATTGAGTTGTGACTCATTATACTGACATTACTCAGCAGGTTGATTTTACTGTGATCAAACGGTATCTATATTTCTGAAGAAAAAATTAGAGAAGTCATCATAGGAATCGATCACAGGAATAGCATGCCATTTGACTCTGAATTCTACTTCTCACATAAAAGAAAACATATTGGAAAAGGTTATGCTGTTTAAACTTTGGCAGTGGAAACTAGAAAGACTAACATAGAGCACCAGATGGCTTTGTTTGTGTAGGAGATCAATTTTGTATTCAAAACTAGATGTAAAGTGAAATAGCAGACAATAGTGTGTTTGCCTGTATATTCAGGTCCCCACATTAAACATGCATGCATGATTAAAGCTATATCCCCCTTTTCTTGCTCTTCTAACGTTCATGGCATGTGTATGTTCTATTATTAAGTTGTTTGCCAGCTATTTCAGTGTACTGAGATGTACAATTGATTGTGTGCGTGTAGATAATTTTATAATACATGCCTATATGTAGAGCCTATTATAATAGCAAGTTGGAATGGACTCTGTATTATTTGTGTAATAATGCACAATGCATATATTACTTCAAGGTCTTCTCAAAGCATTATTTTCATAATAATGGTGTGCATTGTGCACCTTCCATATTATATAGATATATATGCTCCCAAGCTCTTATTGTTAATGTTCAATTTAATTCAGTTGGCTTTTATTTCAATGCTTAAACTATACAGCACTATAAAAATAATTGAAATACACATATGAAGATGTTATTTTGTTTATAATAATGTTAAGTATATAAATAGAGAAAAATCAAACTGGCATAACACTGAAAATTTCATCAAAATCGGATGTAAAATAAGAAAGTTATGACATTTTAAAGATTCGCTATTTTTCACAAAACAGTGATATGCACAACTCAGTGACATGCAATTGACAGAGTCGATGATGTCCATCACTCACTATTTCTTTTGTTTTTTATTGTTTGAATTATACAATATTTCATTTTTTCACAGATTTGACAATGAGGACAAACTTGATTGAACCATATAGTATTAAACAATACTAATTCCACATGTCCAGGGAGGAATTAATTTGTTTTTCACTTGACAATGAGGAGAAAATTAGAATATTTCATATAACATAATAAAATACAAAGGAAATAGTGAGTGGATGACGTCATCAGTCTCCTCATTTGCATACCGACCAGGATGTGTATATAGCTGTTTTGTGAAATTAAGCGAAAATTTGAAATGTCATAACTTTCTTATTTTTCATCCAATTTTGATGAAATTTTCAGTATGCTTGTCGGATTTTTCTCTTTTTATTCAAAACAACTTTTTGTTGGGGTGGACTTGTCCTTTAATAACTTATTGACAAATGAATTCTCCAATGTCATCTTTTGCATCATTATCAAGAAGATTACATAATTGAACATATCAAACTTCTAGGTATTCTCTTAAAATTCATTAGAGAGTTGTTCTGCAATTCAATAGGGTACCATTATTCAGATCATATATGAAAGTGAATTCCTAATAATAGGAATATAGTGAAACTTCAAGAATCCTTGGAAGACTTTTTTAGACCTCTTTTCAAGGGTCGATGGCAAAATCATATTTTTATTCCATATTGTGGACAATAATGAATTGTTTACAGATGATTTAAAAAAAAGTTAGGTTGATCGCTTCATAGTTAATATTAAGGATAAAATTGAAAGATGTAAACTTGTGAGAAGCCACACTAATTGTTTATTGTTCATTTCATGTAGATTATTTTCTTTTGTGTTTCATCCACAAAGTTTGTAGTGATATCCTTGGATAACATCCTGACTACATTTATGTTCATGTTCAACTTATTTTCCATGAGTAATACTGAACATCAGAGATTTTTTGTACATGTACATAGTCCTTTAATTGTGCGTTTATTTCAGAGTAATACAATAATGAGTCTAGAGTTCTAAAGAGTAATAATAGAATTATTGATAGAAGATTGGCTTCTGTGGCAGTCCTGATAAAAAGACACAAAGGCTAGAATGATAAAGAAAAATATGAGAAGCTTAGCAAGAATGGATTTAGTAATGAAAAACGCAAAGATAATAATTAGGTTTAATTGGAAATAATATTTGGTGCCTAAGTGATTCGAGAGTTTGTGGTTAGTTTTTATGTCAATTATGTTGAAATTTTCATTTAAAAGAAAATACAACATGAATTTGTTAATGTGCATGTAATATGCATGAAGGAGTGGGGATTATGCCTGTTGGTACTTGTACCTATAGTATGTCCCTATAGGCCTTTACACTTATATTACCAAGCAGATGATCAAGATGTAATGCATTATTGAATTGTCTGAATATGTTTTCATTTAATTTGGTATACAACAAGGCTTGTGGTAGACGAAACATAATATTTATTGCTGTGTGTTGCATGAGTAAACCAACTTTGTTTTGCGATCAATATCGCCTCCCTGATTACTTTATACAATAGGATGAAGAAGAATTTGGACAGGATAGTTTGTAATGCATTGTACTGTCCACATGAAAGGGTTTGATATTCATGCTTTAATGATATGTGGCTTACACCAACATGCAAGCAACACATGTTATCTGGAAAAGAAAATGTGTTTTCATAGGGAAAGGCATGAGCCATATGACTCATTTGATATTAAGAAAGAGATGGAGAAAGAGAGAGTTAAAATACTCCCATCTGAAGTAGTACTCAAGATGACTGAAAAGCAGGCAGACTTGTAGGTTTGCGGAGTGCCTTTGTTTGTGGTATCCTCACACACAAGGTGTATAAAAAAGAAGTGGACTACACAGGCAGGACGCACCAAAAACTCTTTGTTCTTTAGCTTGTGGATAATGTATAAAGGGGGCAATAAGAAAATGATGTCTCCCTTTCATAGTTGTGAGCTACATGTAGCTTGATATATTGTGAGGAGTTTGGGGTTTGGGAACAAAGGGCATAGGGAGGTCAAATGCTTATGATTAGTTGGTTTGCTCAGTTGGATTTTTTCATTCTGTAAAGTCTTTTGTTAGATATTTATCAGCTATCTCGCTCTATGGTGTGTACATAAAATGTGAGCATGTGGAAGTCATTGTAGCCATGTGGTAGTGTCTAAATACAGCCATGTAGGCCTACAGACTATGGGCTTTATTTATACCATTTCCTGAAAGTGTAGTTGGACAAAATATCCGACATATTGACAAAACCAGACTAAATAAAAACATGAAGGCCTATAAAATGGGAACCATTCATTAGATGTAGTGTAATGGTAAGCCTTTAGGAGGTCAGTTGGTATGTTATCATGACAGAAAATTAAGTATTGCAGGATAATTAATTAAGTAAAACTGGAAATGTATGAGCCTCTACATGTAAATTTACATGAAAGACCGTGCCATTTTCCATTCAGCATTACAAATTTGTGAGAGGGGAGGCGTGCTCCAGAATTTGTGAGTCCAGGCACAGATCGGGGGGGGGGGGGGGGGTTCAGATTCAGAAGGGGCGGGCGCACCCCCAAAAATGTGAAAATATAATGGTGCACCCCATCATTGCGCACCTTGTAAAATGAGCGATGACCCTTAAAACAATTTTTTTTTTGCTTCTCAAACTCTCATACAAATTTGCACCCTGTAAAAGTCTGACTCTGGATCCGCGCCTGTAGTCACACGCATTTTCCCTTCCAGGGAACTACTTTCCCTCTTACTGAATGTTAACCATGATATGTTCTTTTGTCTTTACTATTGAAAGTCAGTCCTCATTAGTTTTCTGTCTACACAAAAACATTCCTCTTTGTCCATCTGAAGTTGACCGAGCTTTAGGGTCGATGGTGTGTTGGATCACTTGCACTCTGTGTGTATTCAAAGCTTTGGTTATATATTTTTGGGGTTATGGAAGAAATATGAAATGACCTTTGTGGTAACAGGAGGAGGTATGGGGGAAGGGTCATGGGGGAAAAGTATGCAGTTTCATTGCAATTCATATATACAGGCCCTATTTGTATTGGTGAATTGATTAGTGAAAGAATACACTTCGTAAAAAAAACCATGATCCATAAAATTGATAATCATAACCATTTCCTTGTTCATCAATCTGTAGGTCTTCCTTCTTTGGAGGCATTATTTGGTCAGGTCCCAGTGGTCAATGGCTAACAATACATGTAACTTGAAAAGGCTTGTTAAAATTGGCATCAAAATTATGAGTATAGGTGACAATCAATGAGGCCGTTCTCATTACGCTTTCTAAAACTAGTTTACTGGAAACCGATTCAGGAAACCACTTTGGAAGATCGCTTTGCTAGCATTCCCACTTGATCACACGAAAGTGGTTTTCAAGATCACTTCACGTAAAGCACTCTTGTTGCTATGGAAACGCTCTCAGTGGGGTGACACGTTTTGCGCGAAAATCGAAACTGCAGCATCTAGGCATTCTACACCTGTCGTGTGGAGTAGCGCGCTCAAAATGTGCGAAGATCGCTTCCCGAAGAACGGTTGTGTCCTCACTTACGCTAAAACCATTTTAACGAGGCAAAGGCAGAAAGCGATCTTGAAAACTACATTGCGAGGTGGTTTTCCAAACTGGTTTGGAAGATCGCTTCCAAGACCGCTTCGACCGTTCTCACTACGCGTCAAACTAGTTTCCACTAAACTAGTTTCCAGTAAACTAGTTTTAGGAACGTAGTGAGAACAGCCTCTATGATTCAAACCAAGTGTGATAAATGATTAGTTTTTAACCTGAGGATTTGAGCTTCAAGAAACGACCATTGCATTGCGCACTGTGATTTGATGATATTTCATATATTTCAGATAATATATTAAATTATGTCTTACATGGATATTTTCATGGAATCATTAGAATGTAATACAATATTAGACATTTTTTACTAGCCATGCCTTGCTTTACCTACCACTACTGTACTTTACATTTGTGGTAGGCCCAACATGTTCCATTAATATGTGCAATGTTGATAATATTGCCAAAAAAACCAGCTTTAAAATTACTTCGTAGATGTAGTAAGTTTGTACTACTATATGATTTTGATAAAGAGATACCCAGACAATCAGACACCGCAGAATCCTGAACAATCACCCATTGACCTTCTAATTACTTCCTGTATGTGAATATGTGACCTGTGAAGTGTTTCCTTAATTCTTGAGTTTTGCCATTTTCCCTCTGCAAATTACCTGCTTTGCTGATCTGAGATATCTTTGTTATGTATGATGTTTCCCAATTAATTACTACCATAAAGGATTTTTTTTTTTGGGGGGGGGAATGTCAGGAGTTGTTGAAATGGGGAAAAGGGTTTCAAAATTGACTATGGATTTGGGGCTTTAATGTTTTTATTTCTGATAGGATATGAAAGTGCCTGTGGTTGATTTGATAAGTTTGATGAAATTCTTTTCCTAATTTAGGCCCTACCTGTTCTTGAGAATTAATTGCAGTTATAGGCTTTTAGAGAAAAAGGAGGTCTAAACCCGATAGCTGTCTAAGTTTTTGGTACCCATTGTTGTAATCAATACAGAAATTTGTTGAATGTCATTCATAATCATTATCGTGTGGGATTTTTCAGTTTTTCAAGATGATTTTTACATACAAATTCGGTTGGTGTGTGATTTTTTCATTTGTATATATATTCATTTTCTCTGCCTGAGAAACTTCTTGCAAGATGATATGAAATATTGTGTGAATAATCTACCTTTTTGTGTTGTGAGCATGTTGGAATTTAAGTTCTACGTTCCAAGTAAATCAGTCGATGGAGAGCAGTAATAAAAAAATGTATTATAAGTTGTCAACATGATCTATATCATGAGATAAAAATTTGCTTATCTTTATTTTTTTAATCAAAATTTAAAAAATAAATATAATATTTGATGCTTATATGGGTATTGCATGACAATTTTAAGTTTATCTTTACCTTAGAATTAAAGAAATTCATAGTAAATATACAGTATTTTTATGATATTTACTTAGATTAATTAACTGTTGAATTCTATCTTCCCAATTAACTGATCATATGGCATTAGGAGTAGCAGGTAACTCATGGTGGCAGCAGACTCAAAATCTGGATCATGATCTCTTCGCATCCAACCTCGCCAACTCGGCTGCTGCTGCTCCTTCATTTACCTTCACACCCGATCCCGTAGGGGCCACGGCGGGTGCCCCAGCTCCCACCAGTCCGGCGTTCAACGCCCTCTTTTCAGACCCTCTCAAGCAACAACGTATGTTGTTTCATGTTCAATAGCAGCTTTTCTTTTTTTGTTTGACTTTTTAATTTTGCGTGTGAGGAATTTCTATTGAATGTGTTCCTGATGTGGAGTCGTACATACCCCTCCATATAGATCCTAAAAGTTGTAGATCCCCTTTCTTGTTTCTGTGTGAACCTAACTGCCTGGTAATGTCCAACCGGTAATTCATTGTACTTGTCTTCTTTCTGAATGTCAAATCATCTTAATCAAAGAGTTTAACTACAGATTATTATGTCAACATGGAATGAAAATAATGTGAGCTCTGTTTTTGCCTTCATGTTTAGATTACCTGCATTTTCTGTTGTATATTTTTCATTTTAACTCCACTTTATTTCCCTGCCAGTTCCCTCTTGCTCCTATAATAGAGAAATCATTACCACGTTATAAAAACAGTATTTGAAGCATGTTAGATTGGTTGTCTGTACATTGTACCATTCTGTAAATTGCTGTGTGTGTATGCTTTTAATTTCTCTTTCACATGGTAGAATTGTATCTCAGATAATAGCTGGATGAAATAAGAGAGATTTTCCACGCTGATTCACCAAACTGAAATTAATGAAATATTTGTAATTGATAAAAGGACTTTGATAAAAGATTGACCAAAAATATTTGAAATTTCAATCCCAAGTTCTTTTTTCTATACAACAGAAGAAGTGACATATATTTCTCATGATTTGAATAAATCATGCATTTCAAAGCTTGCTTGATGGCTTTTCATTTGGTTTATTAAATTCAGTTTCGATCTGAATAGTGTTAGTTAAGAGAATGATTTTGCATGAATTAAGTAGAAACAGTTTGACTGTGTGAGATTACAATATGATAATTGATACTTCCATCAGATGTACACGTCAGTGCAGTGTTTTGTGCTGCTGTTCAATGTTTTACTCCCGACAATTCATTTATTTTACCATTAGATTAAAACAATTTTTTGGGGAAAATACAAGCACTTGATGCAGATTCACCACGTTTAAAGTCCAAAACAATATATTCTGCATCTATTTATTTTTTGTGAAAACCTGAATAAAATACTATTTTGTGAAGGTCTTGAATTTTAGTGTTTTTAGGGCAGGGCCACTTTTCTATTGGGCACATTTCTGTGTTACAGCATGAATGGAAACAAATTAAAAAGGGCATACAAAATTTGAAAGTCCATAGACAAGGGTATCAACCTCTCAAGGTTGTCATTGCCTTGATGTTCTTGGACTAATTAAAGCTATGCTAATATGATTCTGTGGTGTGATAATTCATGTTAACTTGAAAAATAGCTGTTTTAATGCAGTGACCTACAGAGGATGACTATCAAATACCAGACAAATAACAAAGGATGCCTAAGATAGAAAAAGTGAACTGGAAGAACAGTATGTAATTGAATCGCAAAATTACTATTATAGTCATAAAGACCTTAATTTTTAATCCTTGTAGTTGAAAAAGAGTATGAAACAGTAACAAAATAAGGCCTGAGTTTGATTACCATTATGGGGTTGGTTAGAAGAGGGGAAACAATGATAAAGCTGCCAGCGCTGCAAGGTTACTATTTTCTTTTGTGCTAGTGACATCTGTCAAAACAGATTCATGAAAAATGAATAGCAAAACATATTGGTCATTGATTACCATTCAATTTTTTTGTTTGTTAAGAGATATCATTAGCTTTTAAGTTATGTTTTCACAGCTGATAAGAAATTAATTATGAATGATCCCTTAATAAATGAATGAAATGTTATTTCCACTTTTAATCTACTTGTTTATGCTGTTAATTTATGTATATGCTTATTTTTTTATTATAAGTGCAATAAATTTATGAAAAAAAAGTGCATGCTACATGTATATTTCAATTAAAATTGAAAAAATTGTAGCAATTAGTTCTTAATTTCAGAAAGATGTTGGACTTTGTTCAAAAGTTGTTCAAAAGAGTGGAACAGAAATGTGGGATGCTACCTATACAGTATAGACTGGTTTAACTAAGGTTTATGTATAGTTTAATTTGAAGGAGGTATCCATACCTAAAATAAACACTGAAACAGACTCTTTACCGTTTCAACCTGCAGTTTCCATCTCTACATGCTGGTCATATTTGTCCAGTGCCAGTATGTAATTGATCTTTTCCTGTTGAGATCCTACACTCTACCTTAACCTCTAAAATTCTTTCATATCTCTGCTGAAAATATACTCCAAGAAAGATAGATAGGGAGGGAGAGACAAGATTATTATTGAAAGAGGAAATGATAATGTGGTGGCGCAGTGAGTCACATGAAGGTGAAAATCACAGAATTTTTCACCTTGGTTTTTTTTTTATTTGCTGTTGTAGCGTTGCCCAAATTTTTAGCATGTCCGGAGATAAGATCATGCAGAGAATCGTTATTTATCTTTCTCTCCTATTCACCATACTTTACTGCTGTCGTTTAGTGCTTGTGTATATGGACTTGTATATCATACAAGATGAATCATCAAATGTAATGAACTGACCATATTTAGCTTTGTCTATGAAATTCTTTCATTTAACATCATTTGCAAGTAATTTCTGCCACATATTTCTAGATAATATATATGTTTTTTCTTTGTATTTTTTGTTCTCTTCATCAACAACCTCCCACAGTATACTTGCATCCTCTCTACTTTTACCCATTTTTCTTCATCCTCTTCTTTTAATCTTTTCCCAGTCCCTGCTACCTGGCATGAGCAAGATGATGTATAAAAATATTTTCATCATGTCTTGTGATGAAAGTCATTATGGGGCATCCCTTTTCTAAACTCCCTTCCTTGACATTGTATGTCTGTTAATGTATGTTTCATGTATGTACCTTTACATGTCCTTTTCAGTTTCTAGAATGACTATTTGTTGTATTGCAAACTCTTCCTCTCATGTAATAGATATGCCTAGGAATTTGATTTGGTGGAAATGCTTAAAACAATTTGAAAAACAGACAGAAAGATATATCTAGAAAATATCAGAATCAACCATTTTACAATATTTTTAAATATATGAAATTATACAATTTGAATTATTTTTCTCCAATATTGTTTGAGAGAATCTGAATCAATAGGAACTAGTGTACTCAAGTGCAGCTCTTTGATAATGATTACCAGCATCATGATTGCGCATTATTGGAAGCAGATATAAAACAATTTTAAACTGGCAATGCTTTCCCTTCAAAATCAAATCTAATGATTAACAATCTTCTGACAAAGCATAATTCAATTTTCAATCGTGATACAAAGATATTCTTTATATTGAGTGGTTTTGACAGATGAGGGAAGGCAACAAAGATATGGAACCGTGAATATGTGTATAGAGATCATTTGATGAGTTCAATAGAGAGGGAGAGAAATAGCTTGAACAAATTAATGGGCTTCCTACCTCTGAACTTATAAATCCATCCCAGTTTCACTATGAATCATGATGTATGCATTTCCTTGGTTAAATATCTCAATCTAAGAAAGTAGGGGAATCTTTAAACATTGAGGTTAACCCCTATAGACCTCCTCTTATTTCACTTTCCATCAGACCTTCAAGGTTTTTCACCTGTGCAGTACGTTGGTTTTTGGTTCTCTTATATGTAAGACTCCGTGATTGTATACAATCAAAATCCTGGATGAAAGAACAATGGGAAATGAGAAAAATCATCTAGTCATCGGTAGAGCCCTGGGTTTGTTACCTATACCAAGCTGGTACTTTGCATACATCTTGTTCTTAATTTATTCCCGAAATGAATTAAAATGAAGTAAAGACAATTTATAAGTCATTGATTGCAACTTCTGCTTTTAATCATAATTTGCCCTAATGTTCACTGGCTGTTTTGTTCAATTTTCTGATTCTGCTGCCCCCACCCCCATGAACTTGCCCTTTATTAATGTGTAGTTTATACTTAGCCCATTGAGTTTGTTGTTCATAATATACCTCTACAAGACATATTTACTTTTGATTATCTTGTGCACTGATAATGTAGTTCATAGCAGTATATGCTACATGTAGAATATATTTTCCTGCCCATTTTCACCTGCATGGATATCTACATTTCCATTATAAGTGGGAAATGTATTTCATTTCCTTCCTGCGATTGCAGGAAAGATAAATTATCATTTTTGTGTGAATGCCCAAGGAGTTGTGACTTTACAGTTTATGTGAATATAGATAATAGAAGGCTTGTTAGTTTCATGCATGTATTGAGTGATATTGTGCATGCAAATGAATTTGATTCCATGTAGTCACATTTTTATATTCAGAGTGAATCATTGGTGGCCCTTCTTTAGTGTGTCAAACTTGAAAGAGTTTGTAGATCCATACAATATTCTCAAAAAGCATTCAAGGGTACCTTGTTTCAAACTGTATTTACGTTGTTCCTCTGAAATTTATTTGTAGTTTAATAAAAGTAAAATTAACCATTTTCAAGTTCTGCAAACTTACAGGTATATTCATATGGGCTAATTGTAGTAGTGTTCATAGATTCAGGTTTTGCAGTTGGTGATATTAATTCAGAAATGCTGGATTTATTACATCCATATTTGTTGTAGCAATCACTTTTAAGTTGAGCTATATTTATATACAATTAAATATTTGACAGTACCTATTCATTTCTGTCCGTAACAAATCCATCACATTTCCCCATTCAATGTGAATATGATGCTTATCATAGGTATTCATACAAAAATAAGCCATTAATAACCCTAGAAAAACCTATCTAGGGGATTTTAGAAATTAGCTGGGATGGGGTAAAAGCTATGTCTAAAACATTAAAAGCAACTTTCTCAGAGCTCCTCGTAGATGTAAAGAATTATTTTTTCATTATTTAGATGGATGTTCTTATTATCATGAGCTCTTGTTTATTACCTAAACGTCAAACAGATTTCCAAGAATATTACTGTGTATTATCTTTCTCATTTTACAAATCATGCATTCTCATTATAATGACTGCCTTTTATCATGCAGAAGATAATGTAGAAAAGCATGAATTATGGGTGAAATTGAAATTATAGAACCAGGGTGCACATGAGGTTATGATTGTAGAACATCCTGGCAGGGAATAATATGCACAGAGATGATTCTTGAAATTTGATTCATCATTCAGGTAGGAAAGGATAAATGAAGATGATTTGAGCTCTTATTAATCATCAGAATCAGTGCTGTGATAAATATAGTTATGATCATGAGAGAACGAATTAATCAGGGATTCATATTATTGATTGTGCTTTGAAATGTATGATTACAGGCAGGAAGAAAAGCAAAGGTCAGCTTCAGAAGAATTGAGCCCATTCATTTACTTAATTTATTCAAATATTTTCAAAATCTGAAAGTACATGGAGGACATTACTTGTGCAAGCATTGCAAGAACTTTCTGTAAAATTTTGCAAACTATCGAGATGAAGAATGAATGTATTTCCACTTATATCTTTGTCAACTTTATTTTGAAAATGAAGTTTTGAAATTGTAGAGTTGTAACATCCAAATCATGCATATTCATTACATGTTTATATATTCTTTGTAGAATGAGTGATTATTTTCATTTTCTAGGCATAGACATGTTTTAAGAGCATGGTATTAGTTAAAATTTTAGTGCATAATTTTGTAGCAGATTTTTATATTCGCACTGAAAAAATGTAAGCTGTCTTTTTATCGGTTGCATCTCTTTCTGTACAAGTACGTTGGGATCATGGAATCACATTTGTAAAATCTGTATTTGAGTTTTTAAAAAATCAAGTTCTAGTTATCATGCTTCGATTAAGACAGTCATGTCATATATATGAAAGCAGATTTCCATACAAAGGTGAGAGAGATAGAGAGAGAGAAAATGTTGGGAAAGGAGAGGGGTGGGAATCGATCAGACATTTATGTGTGGTAAGCAGACATAAAAGCAGCTTAGACAAGACTACAATGCAAATCAGTGTTTTTTTTATTTCACTCGTACATGTAGGTGGTGCCAAGAGAGGAAGAGGTCGAGGAAGGGGAAGGGGGCGTGGAAGAGGGCGTGGCTCCTCCCTCCTGAACAGGAGCACCAGCAGTACCACCACCTCCACCACCAGTACAACCCCTACCAGGGGTAGGAGAGGTAGACCAAGGAGGGTAGACTATGCACCTCAATACCTCTTTGGGGACCCTGCTGCACTTATGATGGGGCTCAATGGCTCACCTGTCTCAGCTAGCACCAGTCTTGCTTCATCATCACCACTCTCTCTTCTTGGGACCAAAGATGCAGTCTCTGTCATCAAAGAATCTCCGGTGAGTTCTTGAAGGATATTAAGACAGATTCTAGGAGAAAAAAAACACAATAAGGGTGTTGAAGTACATCACTCCCTTATATGCATTGTTCAAGATAACAATGAATAGAAAAGAGGATGGGCTTACAAAATTCACATTGGATGTACAATTTCAATTCCAGTGGTTTTTCCCTTTCAATTTTGCTTAATGAGTGCATGATTAACTGATTATCTGTTTTTGTGTTGTTTGAAATTGTATAACTTAATGAATCTGATGATTTAAATCTAAAGTTGGCATCATCTCTCTTGCCACAGAGCATGGTATTGAAAACACCAACCCTATCCCTGAATCGGGATAAAGCCACCCCTTCACCTTCCTCCAAGCACAGCAATAGTCACAGAGAGAGGAGTGAAGGGATCGATGGGAGCAGGCTAGAGGAAGGAGGCCTTACAGACTCTGATGGGAGCCTTTCAGACCTGGAGGCAGGGATCCTGAGCTCAGGGAGCCACCTAGACAGTAGCAGTGGTGGATCAATCTCAGATTCAGAGTCAGAGGACAAGGAGATGGCAGCAATAATGGAGGTTGGTGATAGAGGCCATTGCATGGTGTGCCAGCATGGATGTTTGTGGCAGTCTTTGTGCTGTCGCAAGTGATTTTGTATGAATGAATGATATTGATATTGATATAGTTCTCCCATGAATGAGTAAAATAGCTCATAGGATGAGGCGATGTTCAAAGAAGATATGAATGACAGAGTAGAGGGTTTGGTTGGAGATGGAAGATGCATGGAGTGTGAAAAAAGTGGAAGGAGGGGTAAGGGCAATTGCTGCTAGTGTGAGGTAAATCTGACCAACCCATTAGACAGGGATAAAATAAAATCTTTTGATTAGTGTTACTTTTATATTCTATTTTTACATTACTATATGTACACTTGTTAACCTGATGGATAGACATGAAAATCAGAAAGACTATCTTGAAAATAACTGAAGAGTGTACTGGGGTAAACAATCATATTAAATTGAAACCTACCTTAAAGGACAAGTCCACCCCAACAAAAAAATGATTTGAATAAAAAGAGAAAAATTCAACAAGCATAACACTGAAAATTTCATCAAAATCGGATGTAAAATAAGACAGTTATGACATTTTAAAGTTTCCCTTAATTTCACAAAACAGTTATATGCACATCCTGGTCTGTGTGCAACTGAGGAGACTGATGACGTCATTTCTTTTGTATTTTATTATATGAAATATTCTAATTTTCTCCTGCATTATGTAAACTGCAATTTGACTTTAATTTCCTGGGTCAAACTCTTCCATCTATAATGTTCAATGTGTGGGTAAGCCTGAAAAGAGTTGATAGATGAAAAATCTTAAGTATCATGTGTTTGTCTTTTGATTCATGGTTTGTGTTTTCATCCTTGCATGAGAAAATTGTTTGAATGCACCCTTATATCCATTCTCATTGTCTCTTTGATTTCTACTGTAGACCAAGAAGCAGCTGGAGGCTAAGAAGAAGGAGCTTCTTCAACAGCAAATAGAGCTTAAAAAACAGCAGCACAAATCTCAACTGAAGAAATACAAGGTCAGTTATATGTCGCATCTCACATCTTTATCATTCCTGATCATTTATCCCTTCAATATTTTTGCATGTTTTTAATCCTCTCATTTCGATTGATTAGGAAAGAGCTCTTGATATATTTTCCATTGAATTTGGAATTGAATGGTCCCTTTGTGTAGCTTATAGGAATGAGGGAACTAATTTGCTGGTTAGTCAAGATGGTGGAATCAAGTATTGAGGAAGCTTGATTGTTGAATGATTCTGAAATAAATTTCATTAAGGTGATGGGGCTACTTGAAAATAAATTAACTAATAACAATTGTGTGGTATCTTTCACAATTATTCTTTCACATTTTTTTCCTTGCTGATAATTTACTTCCTATCGCTTCAATGAGGGATGTGCTTCCAGCTTTAGTCATATTTGGGTTTGAAATCTTTCATTTTCTTTAAAGGTCTCCCATAGTAACATTTTCAAGCATGATATATCATGAATTTAAGGAATACTTGCAGCTGTCTGCTCACTTTTTTCTTGATCTTCATTTGTTAACACCATGGCTTGAACATGAGACATGTATAGTCACATGTCCACAATATAGTTCCTTGTATATCAAAGTATCAGGTATAGCCTGTATTAGACAACGTTTAGATTTAGTGAGAAATTTAAGTAGAAAATGGAATATTGAGATTAAAAGGATTCAAGATCCAAGGGGACATATAAAAGTATATTCATATTTTCTAGATCATTTGTCAAATATAACAAGAGGAGTAATATTTTTGTGGGAAAGAGTATTACTAATAAAGAGAATACAGTATACAATCAGGGACTCTATTCTATTGCAAATGCTTTATATACCTGTATATAATGTATCCAACACCCATTCTCATACATTATCTAGTGTGTCTGGTTTCCTGTTCAATGTGTTGGAGTCGTTAGTTTCCATTTTTCTTTTGTTAATTCAACAACAGAATATGACCTATGGCCTATATCCTTTCAGGGAATTATATTTTAAATTTAGCACTGCAATACATTCAATATGTTCTTCATAACTAAAGACTTCCTGTTTTTTCTCTTTGTGCTGGTAATTGGCAGGGGAAATAAAACACAATTACTATGATATATGAAATAGAGAAAAAAAGTGAGAAATTGAGAGAAACCAGTTTGGTATGATTTCATTTTAGTCAGGATCATTCACCGCAGTTTAAATAAAATATTATCTTTTGTTTCAAACCAAAGTGGGTGATTAAAAATATTTGTCAGTAAGTCAGATTTTTTTATATTTAATAACACTTATAAATTATGATGGAACTTGCATTTCTCCAGGAAGTAATTTGCAAATTGTAGTTGAAAATTTTGATTGGCTTTAACAAAGCTGTATTCCTGATAATGTATTATGAGTATGTATTATTTATTTCCACAATTTAACAATATTTAGCCTATTAGTCATTAGAACATAACACCGTTTTAAGTTCCATGATGTAAGTTATATCATGGGAAATGACAGAATGTGATTTGAAATGGGGGGGGGGGGGGGGGGGGGAGGGAGTCCGCAAATATATGTCACATCACAGCAATATTCAAGTCATAGAACAGGTGTGGGTATGCTGGTAGAAAGCTAACTGTTTACCTATGAAGGGAATATCATAAAATCAGTCCCAGTCTATTTAGGCTCAGTGTTTTGGGTTAATGGATGAAAATTAATTAGGAAGTATGAATGAATCACAGAGGAGTTGTATGGCTTGGTTTATGAGAATGAAAGAGGAGAAATGGAGAGAGAATTTTATGTCTACAGGCTATATGGACCTGTGCAGTGTAGATACACCTGAATTCAGTGTGAGACAAGATTGCTGACCTGTTTCATGATCAAATTACATTTTAGATTAAAGTATTCCAGTGCAAAGTTCATATACATGTGGAGTGTATTTCAATAATGTCATTGTCCAATGGCAGTAAATGTTATAGATACCTGTGTTTCATCCAAAAATTATGTCAAATATCCAATGTTAACTCATTGTTGATTGTGTTCATGTGTTTGTCCTGAATCTTCTTTCCTGGGATGAAAGTGATGTTGAACCCCTCAAAATTCTGTGTGTTTTGTTATTTCTTGCATAATCATACTTTCTGTGTGCATTTCTATGTGATACATATGGATCTATTTTGTGCTTGAACTCTCTTGAAACCGTGTAATGAAAACACCTAAATTTGTAACTCTTTTAAACTCATAGGACATTGGGTACATGTAGTTTCATTCCCTAAATGTCCATATATTATGATTTCATCGCGTTTCTTTACTGGGATACTAGTTTCATTCCTTCTGATCCTTATTTTCATTATAGATATGTATTTAGCTAGATTTAGAAAACACATTAAACAGGTTTATTTTTGGCTCAATATCTGGGCATGATTTCATTAAAAGGTCAAGTCCATCCCAGAAAATTGTTGATTTGAATCGATAGAGAAAAATCAAACAAGTATAACACTGAAAATTTCATCAAAATTGGATGGAAAAGAAGAAAGTTATGACATTTTCAAGTTTTGCTTATTTTTTACATAAAAGTTATTTATATTCACAACTCAGTGATATGCAAATGAGACAGTCGATGAGGTCCCTTACTCACAATTTATTTTTTTTCATTTCAACTATACCTTATTTCAATTTTTACAGATGTGACAATAAGGACCACCTTTACTTCATCATAAACTGTTAGGATAATGGTAATTCCACTAGTTCAAGGTCAAATGAAGATCTGTTTCACAGGACAATGAGGAGAAAATTAGAATTTTCATATTTCATATAATAAAATACAAAAGAAATAGTGAGTGGGTAATGTCATCAGTCTGCTCATTTGCATACCGATTAGGATGTGCATATAACTGTTTTGTGAAATTCAGCGACTCTTTAAATTAAAAATGTTATAATTTACTTATTTTACATTCGACTTTGATGAAATTTTCAATGTTATGCTTGTTGGATTTTTCTCCTTTTATTCAAATCAGCTTTTTGTTGGGGTGGACTTGTCTGTCCTTTAATCAAATGACAGTAATTTTCACTGACTATTTAGCTGCAGCAAATAATCATATCTGATTGGCTGAGAGCAAATTAGTTTGCTGACAATATTTTCATTAAACCATCCCCATGTGTGCCAAAGTGGGTTTATGCGGAATATGATGTTTGTTCCCAAATACTTGGGATTGCTGTTGCACATTTAGGTGGATATTAGTCTCTGATATCATTGGTTTTCTAAGATTTAGATAGGATGAGATGAAGGATGGTAATTTTCTCTCTATTTTTTAAAAATCATTCCTATAACATCTGTATCTAACCACTGTCTAACCCCCTTCTTAGGATGGAGATGAAGAAAGTGATTCTGAAACGTCAGAGGTGATTTCACTGTTTGTGTTTTATTGGAAGTATTGTGACTAAAATAATGTAAAACAAGTGAAATGTGCTCGGTGTGTTTTGCATGAAATTTTGTGATGTTGTATGATCATTTACATGTATTTTATGTGTTGCTTGTTTTATGTGTTAGGAATAGAAACCTACCCTAATATTTTCAGGCTTTGTTCTGTATTTTATTTTGTATTCATGTTTGATATCCATTAACTAGGAAAAGCTCATTGCCAATTGACTCTTTAAAGAGGAAGTTCACCCTGAAGAAAAGTTTGTTGTAAAAATAGCAGAAAAAATTATGAAAAATATTGGTGAAGGTTTGAGGAGAATCCGTTGAAAATTAAGAAAGTTATTAGAATATTAAGTTTTGGAATTGTGGCGTCATAAACAAGTAGCTGCCCCATATGTTATGTGATATAAAATGCATGATTTTTTTTTAATGGTTCCTGATGACTTATTTTGGTGTTCTATTCATGATTGGGTGTGAAATGATTTGTCTATTGATATACAAAAGGTACAGTAAAAACCATTTTCAATTTTCTGAGAAAATGACATTTCATTGATTTTTTACCAATTTAGGAATGCTGCTTGCATATGACGTCACATCAAATAATTAAAATTCTAAAAACTTTTTGATTTTATGATGGATTTTTCTCAAACCTTCGGCAACATTTTAAAAATTATTTTCTCTGCTATTTTTTTGTCAGTGTGAACTTCCCCTTTAATGGAAGGGTTCAAGATTTTTGTGACAATTACAGTGATGGATATTGGATCAACAATTCAATTGACTTGTGGTCCAAGCCTGCAAGAATCTGAAGAAGAAATTACTCCATCAAATCTCCACACATCATAATAGGTCTTAAAAGATAGACTGATGTTTCAGAATTTATTTTTCATCAAAGAGGACTTTTACAGATCTGCCCTCAATCTTCTCAAAACAGCTCTGTTCTGTTGAGTAGCCGCATTTTTATGATTTTCTATGTGGTACTTTGGGGTAAACATCAGGATTTTACAGACAAGTTGCCATGGCAATGTCACTTCTTTGAAGTATTTTGATCGCATATGTTTTACCATATTTATGAGGCTGAAGTAATGCTTGGTAGAAATTTTTATCTTGATCTTTTGATCTTGATCATCAGCAAAATTCTGGAAGCGTGTACCGTATGCCAATAGTATTCTAGTTTTGATGTGAAAATTACCAACACAATTTTTCATTAGCTTTGTGAATAGTAAATCTTTTAGCATCAGATGAAAACTAAAAAAAATCCCCAAGCCAACCCTGCGAAGAATATCCATTCTTTTGTGTTCAATAAGTCTGCTTTATATACAGTTAAACATTAACAAGAATACAACACAAAAGGATTTCTTGGAGCAGTATATTTTTTGCAAATCAATTGTGCTACATACCTAACATAATATGTTGTGTTGCGATATTAAATGCAGACTGGATTGGAAACTTAATACAGCAATTTGTGTGTGTGTGTGTGTGTGACTCGTAATAATCTCTATGTACTGTGCATTTTTTTTTCTTCTTGTGTTGAGCTCTTTGCATTGTTAATATTATCAAGTCTCGTTGTTCGTTTACCAAATCCTCCATGTTTTAAAGCTTCCATTATAATGTCCTGCAAAATGCCCTTGAGCTTTATAGGTACATGTATGAGTGCATGTGCAATATGCCCTTTTCCATGTAACCTTTCTTGCATGCTTTTATTTGGTCTGAATTATCATAGATGGTTCTTCCATTGCTATGTTTGTCCTGATTATGTTGGCAACAAACACTGCACAAACAAGTTTACTGTTATGAGATATTAGAATTGTGGTATCATTATCACAGATGAACCATAATTGATTAGTGTGATATCTGCTGTAAGTGATAGTTCAAATCTAGGATAGTTTTGTAACAATAAACTCTTACAGTATCAATATGTGTTTGTAGGGTGACATGACATATGCTCCAGCGACATTTGCTCTGGTCTTAATATCTCAGAGGGTACAGGGTTAGAGTTAGAATTGCAATAGAGTTTTTGGTTCAGAATAAATGTAAAGATTAGAAATGAGGGTTTATTTATTTTTGGAGGTTAGATTTCAAGTTTGGCTTAACTTGGAGATTTTCCATCAGAGCAATCCTTACCGGAGCAAATGTCATGGAACCATTCTTGGGGCTGGTAATTAGTTATGTGGAAACTAATTCTTTATTTTTTTAAAATTCAAATACTGAACAATGAAGAAATCAAACTTCAAAGAATGATATGCAGGGTATTTAGAGTGTGATAAGTGAATCAGTGATAATCTCCACGTTTGCCAATGAAGAATTAAATGCTCTCAAAGATTCTGTTTGTTCGTGAAGATTGATAAATGAATAGTGTAAAAATTATAATATACTTCATATAAGGCTGTGTTCAAGATGTTTTAAAACTCAATCGTGTTCAATTTTGCATTCTGATCCTGAAGGTAATGAAATCTGAGCTGATTGTGTTTCCAAATGTATGTTTCGACGTGTAAATTTTCCTCCGAATCATGCTTCGAAAGACGTTTACTTTTATGACCGGGAATGGAGGACATTGAACACACCCTTTGTTTCTCATATCTGCATTCTGTAAGCATTTTTAGCATTTTCAATCATGATTCAAGTTTCTGATTGAATTTGGAAATCAACATTGAACACACCCTCAGTATCCCATGCACACAAGATACTTTGAAATTGTATTTTTAATAATCAAAACAACAAAGATATTCCCTGCAGCCCTTTTTACTGTAAAGGGTTTGATAGATTTGTATGAAGCTGATGCTAGCTCAATCTAAAATTATATAATCAAGAGTTATGAATTAAGATCAAGAATCTCAATTTGAGATTGATTTGAATCTTTCTCAACTCCGGTAAGATTGATACCCTGAATAATGTTCTACTACATGTACCTCTAAAGGACTACTTCATGATATAATACAAGAGCATAAACTGCCAATGTTATTATGTAGATCAGATTATCATTTCTATGTACATGTGCATGAAGGAAATGCAGGAAGTGAAACAGCAATAGATCTCTAATGCAAAACTCCAATTTCCAGGGTATATTGTGCCTATTAGTCATTTAAAAATAAGAACTCGACTATTGTGATAAATGATTATATTTCAGAATAATTCACAAGTGGGATCTGTTGTACGTGTATTACAACTTTTTTTTACAGAACATTCCAGACAAATTTTTTTTAAATACAGAATCTGTTACACAAACAATTTCCAAATGAGGCTTATTGATCTACATGTATGTATATTTGTCAAATGAATTTTTGTCTCACCTGCATAGCAGAGAGAGACTATAGGTGCCGCTTTTCCGATGGTGGCGGCGTCAACATCAAACCAAAGGTTAAGTTTTTGAAATTACATCATAACTGTATATGGACCTAGTTCATGAAACTAGGACATTAGGTTAATCAAGTATTACTGAACATCCTGCCTGAGTTTCCGGTCACATGACCAAGGTCAAAGGTTATTTAGGGTCAATGAACTTAGACCATGTCGGGGGAATCAACATAAAAATCTTAACCTAAGGTTAAGTTTTTGAAATCTCATAACTTTGAAAGTATATGTACCTAGTTCATTTAGGGTCAATGAACTTTGACCAAGTTGGGGGTAGTTGTTGAATTACCATCATAACTTTGAAAGTTTATGGATCTGATTCACTGAACATCCTGTGCAAGTTTCAGGTCACATGACCAAGGTCAAAGGTCATTTAAGGTCTATGAACTTTGGTCATGTTGGAGGTAATTATTAATTTACTGTCATAACTTTCAAAGTTTATGGATATGAAATGTGGTCAACATAACTTTGAAAGTTTATGGATCTGATTCACTGAACATCCTGTGCGAGTTTCAGGTCACATGACCAAGGTCAAAGGTCAATGAACTTTGGCCATGTTGGGTGTATTTGTTGAATTACCATCATAATTGTTTATTGATCAGATTCATAAAAAACTTGGACATAAGAGTCATCAAGTATCACTGAACATATTATGCGAGTTTCAGGTCCATGACCAAGTCAAAGGTCATTTAAGGTCTATGAACTTTGGCCATGTTGGAGGTACATGTAATTATTAAATTACTGTCATAACTTTCAAAGTTTATGGATATGACATGTGGACATAGGGGTAATCTAGTATCACTGACAAGTTTTAGGTCACATGATCAAGGCCAAATATCTTTTAGGGTCAATGAACATAGTATTTTATCATTATATGAAGGTGTTTTTTGTGAATAATTATTGTATAGTAGTTTTCAAAGTCAGCACTGCTGCTATATTGAATCTTGTAATGCAGGTGAGACTGCCAGAGGCGCTCCACTTGTTAGGAATATTAATTAGGCTTGTAACTTATTTGTTGGTTTGGTTGCTGGCACTCAACTAAAACAGACAATCATGTTAAAACAAATGAATCAGAAACCTAATATATACTTGTATGTTGCCTTTAAAAAGTAACATTTGTGGAACAGAACAGGATACTAAGAAGTACTTTGTAGGGTATGGAATATTTATTGATCACATGTTTAAGTTGTAAATTATGTTTTACATTTACAATTGTAGATTTTCATTGAAAACTCTGGATATGTTTGTCATTCACTTCATATTTTCTGCTGAAAAGGAAAGTTTATTTATCATTGAACACCCCTTCAAGACCTGGAGAAAGGAGTAAAAGGCATTTTACATCAGAATATTTATTGTACATGTATATATGAAACAAATTAAAAAGAAAATAATCAGTAAATGGTCGAGAAAATGTGGTTTATTGTTGTCAAGTTTATAACCACCTCCCCCTCAAAAAAAGAAGAAAAAAAAAGAAAAAGGAATAATAAACCTGGAGCTAGTTTATTGTCATCAGTTTTGAACAAATCTGTGGGATGGGAATGACATAAGTAATATTCATATCTAGTAATTAGCATAATTGTGGAAAATTGCAGATCATGCTCAGTGTAATTTATTTTTTGTATGAATACATGTTCGGTACATGTACTTTGATATCATGTGTGATGTGTTTTGACTATAGGATATATAATAGATTGGTTGCTGTCTTGTATTCCAAGGTCTATTATGATATTTCATCATTGTATGCAAATAGGAGATAAAGACGGTTATAATTCTTTGTGTAGTTCACAACTTCCCTTGTGTGTATGAAGTAGACAAAAACCCTCATGCATGTATGACTGCCATTTGAATTTTTATTAGGTACATGTATGAACAAACTGATAGAGTAATGTTTGCAGGTACATTAGTTTGGGCCTTTAATTAGAATCTGCTTTTTATTTGAATGCATGGTAGTGAGAACTAGTAGTTGAGAGTCAAAGCATTGCAGTAATGCCCATATCATTACTGATCCATTGGAAATTGTAATGACTAATAAATATAAGTGTACAACTTATAATTTGAGTATTTTATATTCAATTTCCCTTTACATGAAGCCCCTCCCCCTCTTCCACTTTTGTATCTATTTCTGATATCTCTTTATCTGTAGCCTCTTTGTAACTATACTGTTCCCTTTATGTTTTTGAGTAAAAAAAGTGGGGAAGGTGGTGCTTTGCACTGCTGGCCCACCACCAAGAGGGAGTATTGTTTCTAACGGGCCAAAACTCCCAGTGACTGGTGGAAAACAACTGAGGATTCCCCCTGGTAATGCATGAGGCAGCGTTCTCGTGTTTGTGTAACCTTAAAGATATATTAGTTCCTATCGTTACCTAAGGACTTTAATAGGATCTGTAAAATAACTTATATGAATATATGTGCTACATTTATTTCATTTTTAAACACTCATTTTGTAAATGCAAATTCACTTTGTAGCATGGGTAAAATCAAATTCCATTTTTCCCCACATTTTCACTTGGTCAGGAGCGAGCCCTGAAAGAACAGCATGTCCGTGAGCAGCATGTGCACGAGGAGGAACAGCGCCGCCGAGTGTTGGCGCTCACTCAGCAGTTTGAGCAACAGATCAAAGCACAACAGCAGCAACTACGCCTTCAGAAAAGGGCCAGGGCAGAGCGGCATGCAGCCTGCCAACGAGAGAAAGAATTCCGCAGCACCGCTTCACAGGCAGCAGCTGCTGCAGCCGCAAGCGCAGCGGCCAGAATGGCAGCCCAGAAGGCACAGACCCCTAGGGGCTCGGACCTACTTGACCAACCTCAGGATCTCAGTGTAAATAGTTCTCGGAGATACGAGAGGAGTGAAGCCGAACAGACCAAAGAAAGGAAAAAGAGGGTATGTGCCCTGCTGACTACTTCCCCTTTCTTAAAAGTTGATCAGCATCAATATCGAAAAATAACTTGGTTTCATGGTACATGTACAATCAAGTATCCTAATGAAATGTATGTAAATTGGATGCTTACTTCAACAGAATGGGTGTGATACTGAGCCACTTTGCTCATGGAACACTCGATAAAGATATTTTTTTAGAATAAGCTCTCAAACAATTTGCACTTAAAGTGACATTTTTTTCACGATGTTGGGTGTGGCTCATTTGATCACTCTTTTATCGCTTCAATATGGCACGCTTTTATCAATGTTTGTCTTGTGTTTTTGACAATTTATTGCACCTTCTCTTTAATTGCAGCAATTTCAAGGTATTGGCATGAGTTCCATAAATGCGCAATTTGAGGCAAAATGTTGCGAGGTTTATTCACAATTTCACTTGCACGCATCCAGTATACATGTATTTTTTTTTCATATTTTGATATTGACTGTTTTAAGCTAATTTAATAGTTGTTTTGTGATTACGACTTTCATTTTTCACTATCGAAAAGGGTAATTTCAAATCAATCATTGTCTCTGATATTGGAATCCTGAACCTAAATGCCTGTTCAACAACACATAAGAAACATTTCATCTGAAAGTTACATGTATCTTGACCAACGTTGCCTGAACGGAAAATCCTGCAAGTAGGAATGGAAAACAAATCTTTTTATCTGTTCTTATTATTCATGATATTCATAATTACATTTGTTAATTTTAGAATGAAGAGTCAAAGTTTTATTATTAATTAGTATAGTCCTCCTCCCATTCCTATATCAACCTTGTTAATAAGACTGATCCATAGTTTATCCTTTGATGATATAAGTATCAGACACTTCAGTGTCCCTTGATATGACTATTGATTCATACAAGTAAGCAATGTTACTTGTAAGAAATAGTAAATATTTTCATTATTTTCATCTATTTATTGAAATGAAATTGTCATTGTCCAGTTGCATAAAACAAATCGATCTAGAAAAAAATCCATGGTGAATACCAAATGGGTAGAAGAATGTCTATAATAGTAACTCTGCCATCCATTTGGTAAATGGCAAAATTTAATGGAAAAAATAATTGCAATTTCAACTTCTATATCCATTTTGCAATGGGACCCGGATGTTAGCGCACCTATTGATCAGTTACCAGCCATCGACATCTCTCTCTTTCATCCTCATCTATCCTTACAGAAGAAACTTGCAGCTATCATCAACAACCTTGCCCAATCCACCAGTCACTCTTCATCCTCCTCCAATCCCATCTCAGCCTTGGATGCGGTCTCCACGGCAACCATGCTAGATAATGGGCTAGTAGACAGTGAGCAGGGCTCACTCAGGGGTGATGGTAGTGATAGGGGTACACCATCATCATTTATTAATGGCATGGATGAAGCTGATTTCAGAGGTTTGTAAAAAAATATGTAGGACATATTAAAAATTGTATTACTTGTTTTATTGGAATCTTTGTTCTCTCAAAGTTTGCATTACATTGGATGGATATTTCTAAATGTTACAATGAAAAATATTCCATTTCCCCCTATAAAATATATAAATTTATGTACAGTCAATTAGATATAGAGAGGTCATGTATAAAAAATATCCTTGTTTATTAGTTCAATCTCATTTTCTTGTGACTCACAATCTGTGCAGAAATATATAAAAGATATATATTCTGTTTGTATGTTTTCTATAATTTATGCAAAATCAAACTGATTGGAAAGAAAACAAGATGGACCACACAAAGCAGCACTTCCATAAACATAGTCCATTTATTTTTGTCAAGGGTAACAAGCTATGGATATGAGCTACTCCAATTGTGCTATTTGATTGGCAGAGAAAAAAAATGTGTCATTGAAAATTTAACATTTCAATATAAGTTTTGTGAAACTGGGCTCAGGAGCCATGACAGAACCAATATTAAATTTATGCCAAAGTACAAAGATATGCTATTGATTTGTTTATATTGATTGGAATCACATTCCAGGTTCTTCTGTATCAGCTGCCAGCGATGATGACATAGACTGTAACAGTAGTAATGTTGATAGTGAATCCATGACAGTTGACTCAGGAAGTAGTACTCCCATACCCATCAGAATGACCCTCAAACGACCTGCTGACATGGTTCCACTCTTCACTCAAATGCGTAAGTTTCTCTCTTCCCTGTAGATTCACTTTCAGTTTCATTTTATATCTCTTTTCTCTTTATAAAACAAAATACATGTCAATCACATTCATATAACAGAATACAATTCAGCATAGACAATACACAATACATATTTCAGAATCAGGTGGAATCTTATCAGAGGCAGAAGGGAGGTAAAGATATTAGGGGAATTTAGCCCAAAAAGCATAGCTTGAAAGTGGTGGTTGACACACTGTATCAATCAGCAACTGTCAGCACAAATAGCAAAAGATATAAAGTGATATCAGTTTAGTAGATCTTTTATTGAACAGAATATTATTGAAATGATTTATAGGAAAAACAAATAGCAAGTAAGAATACTGGAGGGTAATTCACTTACTGGGAGTACTATCATTCCTAAAAGCAATTTGTAGATGTGAAATTTTTCCTAGCCTGATTCCAATCCTAACTCCTTGCTTCACTTTGACAGGATGAGCTGGAGGCGCGCATTCAGTCCTAACCTCAGCAGCGTATAGGATGGGCAGGCGGTAGTGCAGCGTAGGGGCCGTTTGTGACTTGTTGGATTGTTTGTAGCTTTGAAAGTGATTACAAGGCTCGTATTGATCATAAGTACCATATTGACTTGGTTCCTAAAAGTGATATTGCTGTTAGGAATGACATAAAGCCCAATTGCGATTTTGTCCTACTCAGTGAATCCAGCCACTTGTCAGATAAAAATAATGATGGCTAAAATGTCATGTTTCCATATGTATTCTTTTCATGTCCAATGGAATTGGTGAACATGTATGTTTCTCTCTGAATTGTATTACACATCCTAGTGCAATTTCAATATTTCTTGATTCATGTCGAAGTGAAACTAGCTTCTTTGTTCTCTTTTTCCTTATAATATTTTGAAGCATTTCCTTATTGATGTTATTTTGTAATAAAATAGAGAGACGTTTAGGTAATGATTTATATAATGTACATGATTATGGAAAGGAAATATGACAAAGTACAACTACATAACAGGAAATGGGCATGATTAGGTTTTGATTAATTTATGGTAAACTGTTACTTTATATTTTAGAATTTGGTTTCCTCATTATGATTCAATAGGAGACTATTCATTTATGGGAAATGTACATACTTGCTAGCAAGTGATATAGGGTTTCTTAGCATGCATACCTTTTGGGAAGAGCATGTGAAGCAGTATCAACATAAATCTACTGTTTTGAATACAGTGCATTTATTTCAGTTTTAATTGAATGTTTATATCTAATAAATATTTCATTTTTAGCTTTACTCTATGCACAGTAGATTAAATTATTGGAATTTTGAATTGACTTCTTTCTAAATAAATGTATTATTAATCAGTGAAAACTGAGAATTCTCTTTCATTTATAAATCCTTCCGAATATTCACATTTCAGCAATAAATCTTTTGAAAACATTCTTCAAACCTTCTTGAATGTATATTTTAGACAATTGCTCATAAATAAGGTGGCATGGAAAGGTGTTTTTTTTAATATAGAGGAAATGACCAAGGTATGAAGGTCAGGTGTTAAACATACCTTTTCTACTACTTTACCATGTAAGCTGCCACAGTGAAGAATGTAATGCTTTTTTCCCCCTAACGAATAGCAATTAAGAGGAAACGTCTTCGTGTAACAGACGAGCGTGCAGTAAGATGGCCCCTAGCTAATGGTTGGCGTCGGCAGACCATTATCAGGCAGCTTGGTCCTGGCGATAGAATCAAAGGCGATGTCATCTACTATGCTCCTTGTGGTAAGAAGCTCCGGACCTACCCAGAGGTTGTAAGGTACATTGAGAGGCGGGGTATCACAAGCGTTGCTAGAGAACACTTCAGCTACAGTGCAAAGATGAGAATTGGAGAGTTCCTCAATCCCAAGCCTGATGGAGATGGGGTAAGGTGTAATATGTCTTCTATTTTTGTGGTTCTTGCTATTTCTCAGGTGTCTTTATATCGACTTCTTTTTTTTATGGTAAATAAAAGGGGTAGTTTGTTCAGGACACGAATAGAAATTGTGTTATGTAGGGAATATTGAATGGAATTTGGTTTTATAAATCCTGCATGCATTTTGTATTAATTTTGTTGTGTGTTACTTCACCATAATTGCAATTATGCTTATTTTGTTGAAGTTTGATGATTTTGATTTGATTATTTAGGGAATTATCTTTGAGAAGCTGTCTGAGGATGAGCTGTATGATCGAATGCACTATGGACATCGTCGCAGCAAGGCGGCTCGTATGCAACGCCAAGCCGAAAAGAGGCGCATCGCTCAGGAACTTGCCAGACGTGCCAGTGAAGCAAAGGAACGAAGACGTCTTGAACAGCAAGGTAGGTCACATAATACAAACTCTTTGATTCTCATACTTTGTACCCGACAGAAAAATGTGTGCTTTCAAACCTCACAAGCAATGTCTATATTTTTAAGATTGATTCTTGAGTTCTTGCTTTGTACCCATTCTAGTGCTCCATGTGAATATATCGGTATCCTCACATGCTTAAATTGACTGATAGAATCAATGTACTGTGTTGTAAATCAGCATTACTTGTGCTATTGTTATCTTGCACTTTAAAAATATTTGTCTTTCACCAACATGATGTACATGTAATGTAATTAGTATGCTGAACAACTTGTAGAAAAGAATTTCCAAGTGAAGCAAAGTATTGTTGTCTTCCATGTTTTTCTATGGCCAAACTCAGTTTGAGATATATATTTTTGATGGGGTTTATTCAATTTCATATACAGCATATTGCTGTATTGGAAACGTAAGTAAACAATACAATAAAGCTTATTGCCTCACATTCATCCATCCTAATGCCAAAATGATATAGTTCCTGGTAGAATATGTTGACTTTACATTACAATTAGCAAACCAGCAAGGCAGCAACCTTGACCTAGTAAAAGTATAATCCATCCATTCTTTATCCCAAATGATATGTTGAGTATAATATGATCAGAGCCATTTATGGGTGTAAGGAATGGAAAACGTCTTCCAACAAATATTGACATTTATAGATAAACTCTTCCTATGTGCATTTATTCATTTAATCCTTTGTGAGTGAAAATGTCCTGATTGAAAGTTAATATACACCATGATTTTTTTTGTGTGTAAAAATACATGAAGAGTATTGCCCCCCTTGTCACTTTACGTAATTGGAACTTAACATTTCCCTCCCTTTACTGGTCGTTGTTGTAATGTACATTGTTGTTATTCCCTTTTTGGACAGTAAGGCTTTATATCCATGATTTTTTTTTTCTTAATCACTACCCACATATTCACATCTGAGTGATAAACATAAATGTACATGTACATTTACAAACTATTACGTTAGAGAGAAAGAGAGAGAGAGAGAGAGCAGGTTGGTGAATAGACCAGCATTTAATTAATACCATCATGTTGTATTAATATTTCAAGAAGGCAGTGTCAAAGTCCACAATATCTTCATTTTGCATTAGAACTTACTAACTGGTAACTTTTCCTTTATGGCAGTTATTATAGAAACCTTACTTGTGATTGGCTTTTGAGCCATGTTACCATGGTTATGACTGATGAGTCAATGTGCGACAATAGTATTCAAATACATGGTCAAAACGGTCTGGTTGCAAAATGTGGTACCCAAAGGAACATGAATACAAACCTTATCTTAGTGAAATGGTGAGATTCATACCATTGAGGGTATCGTATTTTAACCAGTCCTTGTAGTTCATATATATTTGGTTTTTAGCTCTAAAGCAGACTCTAGACTAGTATAAATTACACTTCGATGCTGAAGGCTATATCTTACAATTCTTATGTGATCTCAATGTGATAATGACTTTTCTCATCATGCATCTACATGTACAGCTATAGATGCTTTAAATAATTGTGTGTGATGCGTATGCTGTAAAAATTATCTGGAAATAGTTGGTCCAAGATACCACAAATCATGATGTCAGAGGTGACCCACTATCAGTTGCGTTTATTTTTCATTGATGGGTGTGATAAGTCGGCTTTAACACTATTAATTTTGATATGAGATGGATAACAGTTAACAGGTGATGTGAAAAAAAAAATTCTTGCCAGTATTTATAGAAATAATGGAAATAAATTATTTGTGGACACTGCTCATGTTCTATATCAAGAGCCAGTGGTTTAGATTATCATTCATTATCTGTAGAATATTGTACAGTTGTAAATTGACATCTGGATAACATTTTATAAAAACACAACCAGACTATTTACAATGGAAAGAGAAATAATAGGAAATACATATTTGCATTATAGACACTTTGAGCTAGAACGTACTCTGAAAATTGAGATTTACATTTGAGGTTATTCTTAGCCAATTTATAGCCTTTGCTCTTTCTCATCAAGTCTGTTCATCTATCATACTTCATATATACTAGTATTAGACCAATATAATTTCTTTGTAGGCATATAGTTCTTATTATTATTTTGGAATTCTGTAACCTTTCATGAATATCCCACTTTTGCGATTACCAGTAACTGTATGTGAAACTTCATAAAATAATACTCCGAAATCATAAAATTTGAATAAATTAAACATCTTTGATTTTCATTAGATTATGACTTTATCCCACTCTCATTACAAAAGGCATTGTGGTCTGTTCATTGTGTGAAGATTAGATGTACATGCACATTGATTTTTAAATGTAACCTGTATATTTTTATACTATTCTATAGAATATATATATAGCTATAGAAATCACCTCCCTTACAATGAAATAATTGAAAAAAAATGTTTCTGTTCCAAGTGTGTGCTTGTTTTTTTTTCATTGTGTGTGTAATTATGCAAGTACATGTATCATGTATATCATTTGTAAGCAAGTATTTGTTTGATCGGAATTTCAAAACATTAGTCACATGTATAATTTATATGAATTTCATCTGATATTTCCATACTAGATCTAAATATAAGTAATAAGATATTGTTTGCTTCACCTTAATTTCAAGATCCTATGTATAGAATAGAGATGGGCATTTATACTTAATTTAAGCCTGTTATTGTTTTGCAAGATCATATGTTAGTCTTACATAGCAATTATAATACTTGTAGGATAGTGGGATTAGTTTAGAGGAGGATTTGTTGTATACATGTAGTAATGAGGATGAAGTCACTTTGTATTTTCATAATAAGAAAATAACTGGGCGGTTCCCGGGGAGATATAGTTTTTTTTATGAGATCAAACTGGGATGGTATTCCTTCATGTTTAAATGGCAGAAATGGCGAGGAGGGTAAATGAGGCTAAATTGAGGCGCAAGCTGGAGCGGCAGAACCAACAGGAAGAAATACGGGAGTCACGGCGCCACCAGGGTAAGTCCCGTGGTTCGTTCGTCTGTCTGTGTGTCAGTTTGAACATGGGACAAGCATCGTTTTCAAGGGGGGACGATGGCTAGTATTTATTTTAATGTTAGCATTTTCTTGTGAGAAAACGCGTAATGCAAAAGAAATAAGGCAGAATTATTCTCATTTATGGTCAACCTCTTTTGCTCTCGGTCATTAAAGATTAATATTATTGATATTGATGTTTAAAAAAGTATTACTTTACCCTGATAATTTATTTGGTTTATACTGGTTTTGCAAACAATTGATTTTTGAGGAAAGTTGTAGTATTCATAATCTTTGATATTTGGCAAGATTTGATGGATTCAAATAAAACTACAGTTGCAGATATTTTAGGAACATAACAAAATGAGATGATATTCTAATTTTTGTTTATTAAATAAACACCATTGAAGGTTGTCCCAAATAAAGGAATACTGCTGATATATTCTTTACAATTGAAAAAAAAAGGGAACTCATCCTATTTTAATATGGTACTTAGAACTCACCAGGGGTGATTCACAAAGAGTTAAATGTAAATTAGAGTAGCACTTGAATTCCTGTTGCATAAGGTATAAAATGCATAACTGCATTGATCAAATCATGCTTAGATGATGTGTACTACTGTGTATTAATCAATAAGATTGCATGTTACATATCATGTGCACATCAGCATTTTAGCATTACTCTAATTCAAACTTAACTCTAAATTGTTGAACACCCCTTAGTACATTTAAATTAGTTAATTTTGTTCTTGGGAGGAGTATATTAGTGTTAGTATGTTGTGTCTGTTATTATGCCTTTTGTTTGCATGCTGTGTTATTGTTGCTGCGCACAAATTACCTCAGGGGATGTTCACATTTTTATTAAGATAATTGTTATCATTAATTATATTTGTATTTCAGAAATCATAATTAATTCTTACACACTTTAACTGCTTTGACAGGAAATTTATCAAAACAAGTTAAAAAATTAAATGTTTGTATTTCAGTGAGCTTTTTAGAGATGGTCTTGCATGACATACTCTTTTGTTTTTTTATGTTATGCACTTGTTTGTTTTTAAATGTAATCAGTGTGTGTTGTTTCGTTTAGTTATTTTTCACTGTTTGATAAATGAAAGTCGGGATATGCACCAGCACAAGAGTGAAGTATATTGTTAAGTTTTATCTTGCACTCAATTATGTTTGCTGTGATTTCTATGAAGTATAAGACAGTGTGAAAGTGTAATTTAAAGATCAAGTCCACCTCAGGAAAATGTTGATTTGAATAAAAAGAGAAAGAGCCAACAAGCATAATGCTGAACATTTCATCGAAATCGTATGTGAAATAAGAAAGTTATGACATTTACAAGTTTCGCTTATTTTTCACAAAATAGTTATATGCACAATTTAGTCACATGCAAAATATGAGAGAATCGATGATGTCCCTCACTCACTATTTCTTTTGTTTTTTATTGTTTGAATCATACACTATTTAAATTTTTACAGATTTGACAACAAGAACCAACTTGAATGAACCATAAAATGTTAAATAGTGGTAATTCCACATGTTCAGTGAGAAATCAAACTTTGTTTCACAGGACAATGAGGAGAAAATTAGAATATTTCATATCATAAAATACAAAATAAATAGTGAGTGATGTCATCATTTCCCTCATTTGCATACCGACCGGGTTGTGCATATAACTGTTTTGTGAAAATAAGCAAAATGTAAAAATGTCATAACTTTCTTAGTTTACATCCAACTTTGATGAATTTTTCAGTGTTATGCTTGTTGGATTTTTCTCTTTTCATTCAAATCAACTTTTTGTTGGGGTGGACTTGTTAAACCTTTATCTTCAGTCTTTGCCCAAACTCTCTTTGGTTAGAGTTAAGTGTGAATAATAGTCACGATTCTCACACGTAAATTCATGTGTAATCTTGATAAACATGTAGTAGTGCATCCTGAGCCTTAGCTGAGTGAGGCATTATCAGAATTGAAGTGCGACCTAAAGTCAAATCTGACCTTTTTTGGTATATAGGACAACAATCATCTATGATTGAATTCAAGTACAAAATCATTTCTCACATTGTTTTCTATGCAATTTTTGTATGCAGCAGACCCCATTTGATATGCAGAATAATATCTTAACCATCCAATCAATGCTCATGTATGTGCTTATCATGTGTATTATCTGTGAAATGTTTTTTGAATTTATATCAAGCCATAATATCTACCTGATTGTAGCCGGAAGGGCATTGAAATTTTGTTAAGAATAGTAATAGATGCATTTTCTTTCTTTAAGAGAATGTAGTCTACAAATCATATGTAGTGACACATAATTTCAATATATTGCCTACTTCCACTTTATATCACCAGGAGGATCTAGTTTAAAACCCCACAAAATTCACTTTTGAAAGTTTTAACAACAAAATGGGTAGTGAAAATGAACAAACCCAGTCTTACTCTTGATAGTGAAAATTAATTTGGAAACAAAACTCTATAGGAAATCAAACAGATTATTGATCCAAAACACAACATCCCTATTTTTGCTTTGTTTGTACTAACTTGCAATGTCCATTAGTCAATGTTAATATTATGGAATAATGATTTATATAATTTCTCTTCTTTTTCTTAGCATAGCTACTTTTGGCATTTCATGTGATTTTATATTCCAAATTAAGATAATGGTATTTTTAACTAATTAATCAAACTGAATGCAGGTGAGTGTGGAATTGTTTGGGGATTAAATGATTAGTGTAGATCTTCATGTTGGTGTCTATTACAAACAAAAATCTCAGCAATGCTTTATAAAGAAAGGTTCATACATGTATGCATTGGTACAGAAATGAATTTTACTCTTTTGTTTATGCTGAAAATAAGGCATTTGCAAGAATGGCATTTTTTTTAAATTAAGTATCCAGGAATCTGAGAAAAAATGAAAATGCACTTTTTTCCCCCTTCAAATCAGTATTGCAAATATATGGAGTAAAGAATAATTCAATAAAAATTATTGAGGTTGGCTGATTACCATGCAGTTTTGATTATATCAATACTAAGCACACAAAAACTAGGTAATTTTCATATTGTTTTTCAAGCATTCAAATATGCTAGCTCTATAATACACTACAGTGCGTCCCAAAAAAAATATACACTTTTGAAACGGCTGCCAAATAAAAAATATAGCACTTTCGGGAAAAACACTTACATAATATGGAAGCCAATTAAGTCAACTTTCAAATGACACCAAAAAGTTGGAAAACTATTTATACTTGAGCGAGCACTTCCCACGGAAACAAAGGGTATGAAAATTAGGGTGGGCTGGAATTAGCCTTCCAATTTATGTCAGTTTTTGAGAGGCAATCCTTTGGAACTTGCAAAGTTAAGGGCGTTGTGATAAATTAATGATCAACCGTGACCAGTTTTGGTTGTTTAAGCAGATTTCATAGATTATTAAATTGAACTTTTAATGCATGAGTGAACACAAATTGCACTTTTTGGGCAGCATTTCAACTTTATCATTTGGATCTCTTTTTGGGCAGCATTTCAACTTTATCATGTGGATCTCAGCAATGTGTTCATGGGAGTCGGGAGAATAGGGGGTGAGATAGGGCTTAAGTGGGAGAAGTAGGTTGATGGAATAAGGGTCAACAGAACATTCTGCCCCCGCCCCCTCCCTATTTCCCGCCCTCCCCTCCTGTTGAGAGACTGATGGCTATTGTCATGTACGTGTGAAGTCCAGAGCAGAATGTTGATTTAATGATAAATTCTGAATTTGGGCATCATTTTTTTCCGATCAATCATTAATTTTAATCAACAATTAATTATCAGTAAATCAACTCATTCAATGTGCAATGTGATAAATCAAACTTTCAGTTTTTATCAATAAATTATTTCATTAATCATCATAATCAGTAAATTTCTTGGTAATCATTCAATAAAAAAAAAACCTGACCATCAGTCACCGGTCACTTGGCAGTTAAGTTTTGAATAGGCTACAATCCAGGAAGTGAGACAGTGAGAGAGAGAGAGAGAGAGAGGGGGGGGGGCTGGGAAATGGAGGTGGAGGGGGAGGGTACATATGATATTTAGTTTGTAAAAGGACATAAAAAAGAGGAATACCCTTTTAACTAAGTCTTAGCATATCTCGCCCTCTTGCTTGTAACAGGTACCATCACATTACTCTGACTCTCACGAACACACTTCTGAGGTCCACAAGATGAATATGCTACACTGAAATTACAATTCCTGTTCACTCATGCATCAAATTTCAATTTAGTAACTCATGAAATTTGCCTAAGAAACCAAAACTTATCTCACTCATTAATTTAGCTTAACACCCTTAGCTTTGCAAGTTCCAAAGGTCTAACCAATCAAAAAAAATGTAAGGCTAATTCCTGCCCAGCCTAGCTGAGCTTAGTCTCTCAGGAGGAGAGAAGGGGGGGGGGTAGAGATGGAGGGAGGGGCTGCTAATTGTTCTGTTGACCTTTATCCCATCAACGTATACTTCACCTACTCAAGTCATATCTTACCCCCTATTCTCGTGATTCTCATGAACACATTGCTGAGATCCGTCATAATAAAGTCAAAATGCTGCACTAAAAATTGCAATTCATGATCACTCATGCATTAAATTTTAATTTAATAACGCATGAAATGTTCCAAACAACAAACTGATCACAACTGATCATTAATTCACCAAATAACCCTCAACTTTGCAAGTACCAAACAAAAAACCTGAAAGAAATTGGAAGGCTAATTCTGGCCCACCCTAATTTTCATACCCTTTGTTTCAGTGGGCAGTGCTCAAAGGAAGAATAGTTCTCCAACTTTTTGGTGTCATTTGAAAGTTGACTTTATTGGCTTTCCATATATATATATATAAGTCTTTTCCCCAAAAATGATACATTTTTTATTTGGCAGAATTTTCAAAAGTGAATAGTTTTTTTTGGGACGCACTGTAGAAATAATGTAACAATCCCAGAAGAATATGTAATGTAATGATAATGTGAACTTTGATATATATAATAACATTTTATAACTTCTTGCTTTGCTGTGAGACATTTTATTCTAGCATCATTTGCATAGATGATGTATGATTAAAATACATTTTCTCAAAGAATTTGATGCCTTTGCTACTCATCACTCAAACAGTTGGACTAAAAGAACTTCATAACAAGGACACATAAATTAATCAAAACTTGTTGAAGTGTTAACAAATAACAAAAATGGGCATCATTTGTTGATTCTTTCAGCTCTCCAGTTGGCGGAGGAGAAACGTCGGGACAAGGAACAGCGTCTTTTCATGAGACAGCAGCAGAAGATAGCTCGTTTACAACAAATGAGAATGGAACGAGAGGTCCGCACCCAACAGCTTATTGAGGTATGGCTTCCCTCTGACCCTTTCTTTATTACTTTAACTCCTTGATGTAGTCCCTTTTTCTTGGGCTGGGTTTTTATGAAAAAAATCATGTCCTGAACTTTCATAAAATGAGATTGCTCATTCTCTAAATATAACATATAATCCATGCATTTCTTTGCCTAAAATGGAAGGAGAGCATGTTAGATATTTTTAGAGGAACCAGATATTGAAAATAACAAATAATAATAAAAAAAGAATGTTTTGACGATTTTCAAAAAAGTGTGAAGTCTGTATATGCATTTGTTGCTATTCATGTTAGTTTGACATTGTAGGGACAAATTCCCTATATCAGATATAATGATATGTTCCTTTGTAATTCAAGCTGTTTTGAAGGAAAGGAGAGGAATTTGCAATTAAAATCACTTGTGTTTGGGATGGTCTAATATATATCAAGGAAACACTAAAAATTGTGAAAATTATACTGATAACATCCTGAAAAGGGATTTACCCATTTTGTCTATATAGCAAATGTATTCATTATACATTCTCTGTCCTAACTTCCTAACTCTATTTTGGGCCAAAAATATTTTTCGCCTATGAAATGAAAAGGAACTTCTTGATAACAATCAAAAGACTCTTATTTTATTTACTTCCTGCATGCTATAACTAAGAAAGGAAATCATAACTTTGATTATAGGACCTAGTAATTCTAGTAATGAGATTATCATGACCACAAACTTTCTCTATATGAAATGAGCTGTTTATCTACTGCATGCCTGCAAGCTTTTGCATTACTTTGCACGCTGCCCGCTTTGTAGCTGTAACCTTTACATGTATGCTAGACTCACAATAAGACTAATACATTCTACCCAAATAATTCAATGCAAATTTACTTTAGATTACATGAACTGTTTATTTTTAAATCACAAACATTTCAATGAATGATTATTATTTTATCCCACCCATTGTCACAGTGTGCGCACAGTATTAAGACAATAACAAATAAATCTCAATGTAAATTTAAATCAAAGAAAGGTACAAACACGGTTAAACATACCTCGTCAACTTGTTCTTATAGTTGCATTGTAATTTGTATATGTACTCCTGCTTGACTCTCTTGTGCAGTGAATAGTCTTTTACTTTCTCTATAGTTCAAATTGTTAAATGGTATCTTGAAGAATAGAAAAGGCATGAATGTTCCATGTTTTTGTACTACCAGGAGCGCAGAAAACGAAAAGAGGTGGAAGCAAATCAGAAAACCATGGATACACTAAGGCGTGCTAAGGTTGGTTAATACAATGGAATATTGTTCAAAACAGTTAGCCACTTACAAAATCTTAATTATAATAATTTCATTTTAAATTTATATAAATGATTTTACATTCACATGGATAGGTTCTTAATCAGCAAATGAGCTATTTTTTCTTTTTTCTTTTATAATTTCTGATAATGGAGAAATAGGTTTTCATGTTGCAAATATTTCAATAGAAATTGATAAATTGCATTAATGAGTAAATTGTACTTTAAACTTGTGTTATTTTGAACCCAATTTGATTTGTTAGGTAACTGTTCAATTTGAAAAAAAAAATCAACAGAACAAGCATAGCTGTCAGATATATTTACATATCTTTTATAGTGAATTTGCTTATCCATCAGCATAACGGGTATGTGGAAAATATGCCATGTTACAAAAAATCTTGGATGTATTACCATGCCTCAAAGAATTACCCACTTGCTAATATAACACTGAATATATACCCTTTTACTTCAGGAGAGAGAAATAAAGAGACAACATGCTGTACTTCAAAAACATCAGGTCAGTTCAAACAGCTGGTCTTGGATAACTTTTTTTCCTTGGTTTTGTTTTTTTGAGGTGGAGGAAAATTTTGTATTCTCTTTTGATGTGCCTGTGGTCAAACTATTGTATTTCTAGCATCCAGCTCAACAGCATCTATATCTTCATTCATTGTTAGAGATTGAGGACCCTGGCAGTCTCAACATGGTTCTATGGTGATGGAGAAGACATGGGGGAAGGGGAAAGAATCGGCCTTATGCTTTGTTCACATTTTTGCGTATAATGGTGTCTTCTGCTATGCTGTCAATTTGCAGTTGTACATTTTACAGGTTGTTTTATATTTTATTTTACAGGTAGCAGTCACATTACCTTTGTCCTGATATAATTGAATGAATCTACCTGTTATACTAGATTTCCCTAAATCTTACCAAACATGATGTATCCCATTAGAAAATGCATGCATGCACCCAACTATCGTCTTCACCCGCATATTTAGGATATATCACTCCTAGAATGCACCAAGCATTCAAGCTGGTTTTGCAGTGAAACATGCAGCAATTCAAACAGATCTTGCAGCTGTGATTGGTGTTTGAGGTTTGATGCAACAATAACTGCAATCATGAAAATGAACATGAGCTCAAGGAAGAGGCCATTTTAATACCTTGCGTATTATTATTATAGTTAAAAAAGCTCAAAGTAGCAAGCGATGAGCATTTTACTAATAGTAAGCACATTTTAATGGGATATATTTGGGATGTCTGCATACATCTGCATTCGCAAGCCAAATACGCAAATGTGTGAATGTAGAATTTAATGAGCCTCCGATTCAAAATAATTATGGGCAGGTCAGAGGTCACAAAGGTTAGAAGTTAGTTGTGAAATATATTTCTGGGGCCCGTTTGATATTTAAGAGTTACAACTGTGGTAACTTTGCCGTTATGGCAACTATCATGGCAATGGGGCTCATCAGCCAATCAAAATCAAGGTTACCATGGTTAGTTGCCATAATGGCAAAGTTACAACAATTTTAACTCTGTATGAAACGGGCCCCTGATCTAGCAACAGCTAGAATATGACTGCATGCAGTCAAGAGTCCATTTTTGATTGGGTGGATTGTATCACTATAAGAATTTCACTTCTCATGCAGAGTATTTTTTTTAAATAGATAATTGAATCAGATGAAAAGGAATTGGATTAGTAATAGTCAAAATGAGTTGGTCCTAACAGCTCGCTTAAAAAAGGCAGTTTGCTTAGTTTGCATGTTTTTTTTTTTGTTTTTTTGTAATAGGAAGGAGTAGGGAGAGATTCATTCAGGATCTGGATTGTTGTTTTGGTTCACTATAGGATTGACAGTCAGTTTCCCAATGCTTTATTACTAGTATTACATATCCCCTTTGGCCATCTGTTTATTTGGCCTCTGTTTGACCCCCCAAAAAAAATCAAGGGATATTTTATCAGGTTTACTTGATACTAAGTTTATTTAATCATTGAGGTTTTGTATTCATGTGATCTGGTTTAAGTCATTATTTTTGTCCATTGCCATGGTTTTATATAATGGTAACATTCATTCATCTCTCCATCTCTAGTCCTTGAGTATTTTCATCTTTCCAGAAAAGATTGTTTTTCATCATTTTTTTCATTAAATTTTCAATGGTCTTATTCCTATTTCTATTAATTTACACAATTTCTCTCTTCCTTACAAGTGGCCTTCATGAATATGATTGTAAAATATTATAACAATACATTGTTTGGTTTAGACTTCAAATATACATGTACTTCAATATCAGTCAGCGATACATGTAGAAATAGAATGAACAGTTAAATATGATACACATGCATTTCCATTACATTTTCATGTCCATAAAAATTAATATTGCATTCAACTTATTTTCATACTCCTTGGTATGTTAATCCTTTCTTGTGATGTAAGTGAATTGTCATTTATATAAAAAAAAATCATCCTTTGTCTTCAAGTTAGTGTATTTTTTTTTTTTTCACCATTTCATTGTAATTTTTGCATGTTTTTGCGATTTTAATACCTTTGCACCATAATAGTGACATCCTCTTGTAGTTATTGGCGATATTATTTGTCTGTGTTATAACGTCAATAATAAACACAACCAGCTTGCAATCACTAAACATGCCTAACCCTTTTCTGCTTGATTTTCCTTCAACTTTTCCATGCATCTCACAAAACTAGATTAATTCTAATCAAATTGAATTGTCTGTGAGATTTTCTTTTGAACATGATTAATATTCCCATTTTTCATCCAGGAACGAGAGAGAAGAAAGCAACACATGCTCCTTGTGAGAGCACTTGAGGCTCGAAAGAAGGCAGAGGTAATCAGTCACTTTATTAGTCCGACTACCTGTCTTTCTTTCAAATGTCACTTTACATATATTTTTGTTTGTTAAAATTAAAAATGATATCCAACGGAAAACAAATTTCTGCGATGTAGATGCTAATAAATTCAGTTCAATTAAATCAGTATTTGTCTTTCAATCTATCATCAATGAAACTCCCATCCATCTGTATCTACATGTGTATTTTTCTTACCTGCCTACTTGTCTTTTTTGTCTTACTGTAGATAAGTTAATAAGTTCCTTTTAAATCTCATACTATGTTTTATTGTAACTATCCAACTATATGTTGATTAGTTTGTCAGTTTATAGCTGAATAGGCAAGTATTTACATACATGACCACCTGTCTTTTAGTCCACATCTGTGATCTATTTCCCTACCTCCAGGACTACATGTGTAAGATGAAAGGTATCTGACTATCTGTTTGCATGTATCTTTGCTCTACAAGTAGACACTTAGGAAGCTTCAAAAAAGAAGTTGACATGTGGCTTGACTTTTAGATACCAATGTACCTTTTAAAAAATAGTTAATAGATGGTTCTACCAATATAAATTCAGAAAGCAAATATGCATATTCTTGCCCAACTTCTTCATAAATCCAAACTGCTACGTTAGTATCTTATGTGTTGTAATCCTCAGGAGAAAGAGCGAGAAAAGCAGGCAAAGAAGACAGAGAAGTACAACCGAAGAGAGAGAAGAATGCAACAAAGGATATTAGAGAGAGATATGGCCAGAGAAATTAAGAAACCAGTGGAAGATATGAAGCTTGTTCCTGAAGCTCCTGTAAGAAAAAAAATATATTATTAGCATTCCATAGACATAAAGAAATGAATAATTTCAAATTATGTATTCTACCAAATTAAGCAATTACAAAGTAAATGCAAGTGTATAGTTAGGTGTGCACCTATATTTTCAAGCCCAATACTGTTTGTCATTATATGACAAAATGAATACTGTCCAGGCCTCTACAAAATTTTTTTTCGTCACTTGCCCTGTCGGGCAAGTGATGAAAAAATTTGCTTGCCCAATTGGTTTTATAATTTTATTATGACGGCAACTATTATTTTTAAAGGTCATACAAAATAACAGCAATTGAGAATCATGTATAGTAAAAGAACACACATTTAAAAGTTTACTCAGCAACGTAGGCCTGATCGAGTCATTACGTTTAATTTGAAAAATCTTTTCGCTCTTTATAAATGGGCGTTTAAGGTTTAAAAAAAAAAAACCAAAAGTTGCTAAAATTTCATATTTTGCATCTTTAAATCCATGGAATGTTTATCTGTTTGCCATATTTCCTTAGAATTGTTTTGGTTTAGTTGGAAACCATGAAGAAAGCCAATGAAAAATATTCAGCTCTTTATTGACTCTGAAAAAGATCGTTTTATGATGTTTAAATTTTTTTTTTTTTAATCATCCAAAAAAAAAAGTGGAGTGGCTAAAATTTCACATTTTACATCTTTAAATCCATGAAATGGTCATTTATTTTCCATATTTCATTGAATTTTTGTTTTAATTAGTTGGAAACTATCAAGAAAATTAAGAATATTCACCTCTCTCTTGGTCTTTTCTTCATCATTTTATGATGTTACACTCTGTCAATATTTTTTTATTGTAGTCCCACATGTAGACTTTCATGTTTTTTTTCCATGCAGCATGAAAGTCTACATGTGAGACTACAATAACAAAAAACATTTACTGAGTGTAAGCATCATCATAAATCAGAGTCAAGAAAGAGCTGAATAATCTTCATTTTTTCGGTATTTTTTAAGTAAATCAAAACAATTTCAAGGTAATATGGAAAATAGATGGCCATTTCATGGATTTTTGCAAAATGTAAAATTTTAGCCACTTTTGGTGGTTTTTTTTTTGGTTTGCATCGGCAAAACGCACAAGATAGTAGCGCATGCGCAGTCATTGCACACATAGAACGTAAGATGCGATGGCACGGTTTTTCGAACGAGGTACTTGGCGATAAATTATCTGTAATTGGCGCTGATTTTACATCAGTTTCCACTGTTTTTTTTTACTGGTTTGGCATAATATGAGAGATAGTTGTGATTATCCGAAAGATATTGAAATTTAGATGGTCTACTGATATTTTATTTCCAAAACAACCACTTGCCCGATCGGGCAATTGACTTTGAAAAATGCTTGCCCGCATGTCATTATCACTTGCCCCGGGCAAGCGGGTTTGTCGTGCCCTGCTGTCAATCTTTTTTTATTTTATGTCAGTGAATATTAAATGAATCATAAGTCCTACAATTCCAAAAATTAGAATATTAATTGGATATGAAAGTGGAGAAATTTTCTCTTTCTTTCTGCTTGTGTTTTAGTGTTGCCTTGGCTGGAACAGTTTTTGCAGTCATTTTTACCGACAATTCATGTTGAAATGGATCACCAATAATTTCAGTATGATTTTGTTTTGTTTTGTGTCATTGTGTAGGCATTGCCTGAGCTAGAACGTGTGAAGGGTGTTACTATCTCTGGAGCTGCCTTTGCTGATTGTCTCATGGTCATTGAGTTTCTACACACCTTTGGCGATGCACTAGGATTAGGTAAGCTAACTTCTTCAGTGGTATAATATCTTACACCAGCACACAAGTAGTTTGATTCTCAAACCTTTAATATGTTTCTCTCATCTGTGTTCCAATCCACGTTGGCAGTTTTTCCATAATTAGATATATTGCAAGTTCAGCAAGATCCAAAACTCTTAAAGTCATTGAATATTAAACGTAGATGGTCTTTATGCCAATGTATATTATTTCTAATATGTTTCATTTCATAGAAAAATCTGATTGCATTGAAATCTTGCTTTTGAATATCTGTACTTCTTTCCTGTATAAGGGCAATTCAAATATATTCACACTTCCTCACAAAGGAGATTCCATCATAATGTTCACTTATATCAAATCATAGATATGAAGTCCTGATGGGAAAAAATGTAACTTCATGGACCTAAATTTTTACCAGGGATCAACACCAATGAATTCTATTAAAAAAATATTATTTCCAAATTCTAACATCAAATGAGTGAAGCTTGTTTCTTGCACTTCTACTCAAAATGATGCATGCCAGCTCCGACACTGTCCATTCTTCAAACAACATCATGGCTATGATTTATTTAACTACCATAGTCATAATTCCAGCAACTTAATTTAATTCTCAAAACTTGTTTTTCACCAAGAAAAAAACACTTTAAAACCCCCCCCACTTTTCATATTGTTCAGCTGAACCCCATATATGACAGCCATTTATGCATGAAAAATAAAAATATAACATTAATTGAATTTTCTTGAGGCCTCTATTTTAAACCCACTTCCATTCTTATTATCTTTTTCTTCCTTAGATGATGATGATGACATCCCGACCATGTCTGTTCTCCAGGCCAGTCTGCTAAGTGAAGAAGAACATGTTCCTGTCCTTGTTACCTTGGCGATGAGACTTGTCAACAGTGCAATGGAAGACCCAGGTCTACCAGATGATGATAAAACACCAGATGTAAGAAGATTAAATCTTGTTTCTGTGGGCATTAAGTCTTTCACTGACTCTTTGGATAGTGCTGATTGTTTGTCAGAAGTTGATTGTATTTTTTTACACAATTATTCATTGAACTATGGCATTAGAACACAACCTTTATTGAATTACTAGAATTGAAAAAGTAACTGAACGATAGGCATGAGAATGAATTATAATATAAGTATTACAATTTGTGAAAGATGTATTTGATAGAGAATTTATGATAATGTATACTATGTAGGTCCTTATATCTTTTAATACTGAATATATTGAGGTTAGGTTCTGGGTTTATGATTAAGAGTTGAAGTTTGAAGAAATAATAAAATGGGATCTCAATCTTCCTTGCTCGGTCAAGAGATGAGGGCCTAGTTGCCCAAACAGTTTGTTATCAATTGAAATTCTCATATGTTAATTCTATTTAAGTTTGTAGTAGATACGTTGAACAATATGTGCATGGAACAAGGCTTGTGCTTGGTCATTGCTATATCCAGACCTGCCAACCAATACGTTTTAGCAGTATTTAGTACGTTTTTGCAACCAAAATACGGCAGTACGTTTTTTCTTTGAAAAATCTTTTTTTCTTTAATTTTTTTTTAACTAAATCGTAATTTATTGAGAAAAATAATCTCTATATGTCTCTATAGAGATATGTCTCTATAGAAAAATAATCTCTATATTTCATAAAACGTGCACAAATATGCTTATTAGATCAATGTAATTTCAGGTATCTTGTTTTTTTTTTTTCAATCATTTTGTTCAAACCAGGGTGAAGATATACACATGTTTTAATGTTTTTTTTTTCATCTGCAAGAGCAGTGCGCATTTTAGCTTGCATGCAGCTTGAGCGCTGCGATGAGCGAGTTCGCCAAGCATTTTATTATGAAATACCCTTTTTTATGGGAAAAATACAGTTTTTTGTCTCACCTGCATAGCAGAGTGAGACTATAGGCGCCGCTTTTCCGACGGCGGCGGCGACGGCGACGTCAACACCAAATCTTAACCTGAGGTTAAGTTTTTGAAATGACAGCATAACTTAGAAAGTATATGGACCTAGTTCATGAAACTTGGCCATAAGGTTATTCAAGTATTACTGAACATCCTGCCTGAGTTTCATGTCACATGACCAAGGTCAAAGGTCATTTAGGGTCAATGAACTTAGACCATGTTGGGGGAATCAACATCAAAATCTTAACCTAAGGTTAAGTTTTTGAAATGTCATCATAACTTAGAAAATATATGGACCTAGTTCATGAAACTTATACATAAGGTCAATCAAGTATCACTGAACATCCTGCAAGAGTTTCACATCACATGACCAAGGTCAAAGGTCATTTAGGGTCAATGAACTTTGGCCGAATTGGGGGTATCTGTTGAATTACCATCATAACTTTGAAAGTTTATGGATCTGATTCATGAAACTTGGACATAATAGTAATCAAGTATTACTGAACATCCTGTGCAAGTTTCAGGTCATATGATCAAGGTCAAAGGTCATTTAGGGTCAATGAACTTTGGCCAAATTGGGGTATTTGTTGAATTACAGCCATAAATTTGAAAGTGTGTTGGTCTAGTTCATAAAACTTGGACATAATAGTAATCAAGTATCACTGAACATCCTGTGCGAGTTTCAGGTCACATGATCAAGGTCAAAGGTCATGTAAGGTCAAAGAACTTTGGCCACGTTGGGGGTATTTGTTGAATTGCCATCATATCTCTATAAGTGTATTGGTCTAGTTCATAAAACGTGGAAATAAGAGTAACCAAGTATCACTGAACATCTTGTGCGAGTTATAGTAGTTTTCAAAATCAGCACTGCTGCTATATTGAATCGCGTGATGCAGGTGAGACGGCCAGAGGCATTCCACTTGTTTAATCACAGAATACAGTTTTTCATTCCCAGAGGTTGGCAGGTCTGTATATCACACTAATGCAAATATTTGTGTGATTTCTGTGATTGGTTGTATTGGGCAGTATTTCATTAAAATGTCCAAGTAAAGATGTTCATCATTGCCAATTTGAATTGTTTTTGACATACTACAGGCAATGACAGCCGGTGGACAACGTTTATTAGAGATTGATGTAACTCAGGAGAACCTATCTGAAGTACTCAGCTGCTACCTCAAGGCTATGAAAGGCCCAACTGATGAGGTGAGTGTGATGAGAAGGTCAAAGGTCAACATTTAATCACATGATTATCTAAATCAACATTTAAAGAAAAATGTACATTTTGATTCATATTCATTAAGCCATAAAAAAACAAAATCCTTAAAAAGTTGTTTTTACATAAAATATAATTTTTTTTGTTTTGTTTGGATGGCATTGAATATATAGAAAGGTTGACTTCATTGTTTGTTGATAAGCTAGAAAGTTATTTTCTATGATGTATCAAGATATGCACCTCGGAGAATGAAAGTCAAACATTTTGCAATCAAGGCATTCATAGATATTTTTCTTACTTTGTGGTCATGTATGTTAACAGTTTGAATTCTTTTTCTGGGGTATTAATTTTAGCTTGCTGTCAAGCTCCAGACAGTGCCATTCTTGGCCCTCAATCCCACCCACAAGGCCAGTATTCTGGGCTACCTGGTCAATCAGCTGGTCTGTAGTGATCGAGTAGTAGCCTGTATTGACAGCAGCATGGAAAACCTATCCAATCTACGAAGGGACAAGTGGGTTGTCGAGGGAAAGATTCGCAAGTAAGTTACAAGTGTTGTTTTGTTGCTCAATAAGTTTTAGGAGGAATGTTCCTCAGACTACAACTGATATTATGTCAGTCTACAATCTGAGTTGTTCAAGTGATTTATTATTAGTGTCTATTGCGAGCAAGAATTTGGTTATAGTTATAAGTAGATTTTACTCTTCAAAACATTAATTGGAACATATTCAGTGATGGGCTTAATTGCATTGAATTTTATAGCTTGTGGAAATTTCCAGAGCGCTAAGACTTTCCCTGTATTTTTTTTTTATATTGAGATGCGACATCCATATCAAGTTTGCACTTTATATTCACAGACTGAGAATCCAACAGGAGAAGAAATTTGGCAAACTCAACGACTCTGTAAAGCGCAAGCGAGGACGCCCTCCAAAGAACCTAGAAGATCCAGAAGCTGTAGACGAGTACAAGTTTGAAGACGAGAGCAAAGATGGAGGAGAGAAAGATCTGGAACATGTACCATCAAAAGAAGATGGAGAAGAGGAGGAAGAAAAAACAGTGGAAGTTGAAGAAGTAGAGGAAAAAGAGAAAGAGAAGGATGGAAAACAGAGTCCTACAAAAGAACAGATGGAGAAGAAAATTGAGAAACTTTCAAAGGTATGGTATGACAAGTGATAGGACTTCATTGTTTGAGAGAGGCTAGGATGATTGGGAACAGTCAAGTAACAATTTTGTTTTCAGAAATATTAAGCAACTGTATATCATTTGAATATTTTTATTTGAATTTAAATCATATATTTACTAGAGAGTAATGAATGTGCAAATATTTTATATAAACAAATCAGCATCCAAGTGAGAAAGAATTAAAGGAAATATTGGGGTGTAGTAATATATCATTTTTCTTGTGTATAAGATATTGGTAGTTTTTACAACCGAAGGCTGAAAATTATGTGATATATCATCATTTCCATTACAGCAACATGGCCAATTCAGAAACAAGATATTTGAAGCATCACATTCTCTGCGTGCCATGTCTTTTGGTATGGACCGTTACAAGCGTCGCTACTGGGTGCTTCCTCACTCTGGTGGGGTCTTAGTTGAAGGAATGGAGAGTGCCATACCTGACGAATTTGCTGCCCTTTTGAATTCAAACTGTGATGAGGCCACAGAGCCTGTTGATACCAAAGAAAATATTAAAATCGAAACCCAAGACAGTACAGTGCCGACAGAACCTGCAATAAAACAAGAAGCTGAAGAGCAAATAAAGCAAGAAAGCGAAAGGACGCTTGAAAATAATCCTGAAGTTAAAATGGAAGTTGAAGAAGGGAAAGCAGAGGAAACAAAGTCACATGAAGTGAAGTTGGAAAATGCAGTTGAAGAAGCCTTAGATTTCAGTGGAATGAAGGAGAGAGACACTGAGCAGGCTTTGGATTTGAGCGATAAGACTGGTGCTATAAAGAGTGATGAAATTTCAAAACAGGCAGAGCAACCAGACAAAATGGATGTCTGTAATGGAACAACTGCAGAAGAGAGCAGAGAAGAGAAAGTTGAAAACAATTATGTCATTGAGAAAGCTGAGAATCTGTCAATGTCAAACACCTTCCATAATGATGATAAGAATAGGAATAAAGATGAGGAGGATAGTGAAGCAGTTGTCAAGGAGATCATTAATGATGTTGTAAATGCTGCTGCTAATGGAGTTGATAACTATGCTGCTGATGTTGCAAAAAGTGCAAACAGTCATTCCCAGATGAATGGAGAGTGTGATAAGGACATTGAAGAGGACGGGAGATCCAGTACCAAAGGAAAATCTTTTGAGGAGAACCAAGATCCTAAACAAGGATTCATGAACCTTGAGGGACTGGTCCCTAGGTCGGATTCTTCGTCTCCGCTGATTAAACCTTACAATGGTGGTGAACTCATCACAGCTGATCAACTCAGTAAACTCCCAGGATCCAAACTCAATGGAGTGTCAGACTCATCCAACACATGGTTTAGTATCTTGCCTCGCCTTCCTTGTGATGAGAACTCGATCACCAAGTCAGAAAGCGCTGCCTCTGTGGACTCCACTTCCCAGGTGGAGACACCCACATCACAGACAACTACTGATGGCAGCCAGGTCTCTGCTGCTACGGCCGCTGCGTTTCCAGCCGCATTCGCCTTCAATCCCTATATATACCACATGCCAATCCCTTTGATGCCTGTGGGCCAGATGAACTCTTTCCTGGGGACGTACACTGCCTTCCCCCAGATGGCTGCCATTCCCATGCAGCCAATGGGTCCTACCATGAACGAAAACGGGACAGAGGAACAAGCTGTGCCCATAGACCAATCTCTTATTCAACATCTGTTCAAGCAGGAGAAGTCTGAAGAGACAGAAGAAGAAGAGGAGGAGAACAAGGCCATTGCACAGATGAAAGCTGTTCTTGCTAAGATTGAGGCTGCCAAGATTGAACCTATCCCAAAGAGTAAGTTGCAAAAATAGTATGTTTTCCTACATTGTTTAACAAGCACATAGAACGCTTTTCTGTTTGTAAATCCAGTACACAATTTTTCCTCAGTTGCTAGAATTGAAATATTAATATGGCCATTGTTTTAACTGAAAATTTGTACTGTTATTCTTAATTACCATCCATTACTCTCTCTTTTTTTATATTTCTAGTACATTTTAAATCAGTTTTTACTGTTTTATATACGATACTCATAGTGCAAAAAATTAGTCAAGGAGGACCATTCAGGTTAAAATGAATGAGTTTGGTCTCTCTTTCCCAGGCAACCAGGTTTTGCACTTACGGAGTCACTACAAAAGTTCTTACACCAGACATGTAAGATCATTAAGACCTGAGAATTTTTTAGCATCCGTTCCAATTATTGACATTCACTGTTTACAACTAGCGTGAATGGCTGAGGTGTACCACACTTCCATAATAGTTGATCAGGAAGTCAAATTTTTAGTATGAATATTCATGTAAAGAGATAATCATTCAGTATGCTTGGTCTGTTTGTTGCAGATCTTCAACATGGTTGGTGGTATGTGAGTAACGCAGAGAAGATGGCCGAGATCACTCGTAACCTCTACCCCCGGGGTTTCAGAGAAAGAAGCCTGCAGAAGAGCCTTCAAAAATACACAGAATTCTGCAACAAATCCTGCACTAAAGGACTTCATAAGAGTGAGTAACAAGAAATTAGAAATGAATCTATAAAGTTTCAAAGTACAATCAGTAAACCATATATGTGAAGTCAGTGACAACCAATGTTCACAAGGTTACATTCAAAATTGTAAATGTTAAGTTGTATCCTTTTATGTACACCCCCTCTTCGAAGTAATTTGTACCTATTAAGATTTTGAATTGAGGTATAGCTTGAAAATAAAGGTTTTTTGTCAAACAGCTGAAAGTTTGAATTTGTATTATTCACTTATATTTAATTGATTGAAATTTTGAATTTATTGAAATTAATATATATACCGAAATTATTCCAGATCCATATTTGTTTAATTAACAGGTGGCTTTCAAGGAAATTGAAAATCCAGAGTAATGTCAAATACAGTTCGAAAATAAAAATGCAAGTCACTCTAATTATTTTAATGAAATGTAATTAGAATCATATGGGAAGTATATCTCACTTTTTAGCCTCATTGGATAGAGAGCATATTGACACATTCTACATGTATGATATTATTTCTGTATCCAGTATCAGTGTTGTAGGCCTTAAATTGCAGTATTTTAATGCAAAGCCACTTTCCAATTGGGCATATTTCTATATTACAGCACAAAAAAGGAACAATTCAAAGGGCTCAAAAAATAATTTTCAGTCAGAGGAACATTGAGGATGATCATCAGGGCCAGGGCGTTTGGGCCATATGTATAGGTTCTCGGTACTCTTTATTGTAAGTTAGCCCACTCGGAAGAAGAACACTGGCAAGCATTAAATCCCTTATGTAATTGTCTGCTTTATATTTCTGCACTATTTCTTGGAAACAGCCCTGAAAATGGCACCTAATCCCAACATAAAGGAAGGAGGCTATGTAGATCCAGACCCCTCTCATAGTTGGGATGAGGAGCTTGCCTTCAACATTGAGAAGCAGATGATCATTGCTATTGAAACTATGGAGGAGAAACTTACCCAAGGATTCATGCAAACCAAGGTAATAATACAATGATATGTGAAAGTCAATAAAAGTCATATTATTTCAAAGAAAAAGTCTGTATGATAAATCCATGTTAACAAAAATCAAACTCAAGTTTTTGTTCTCAAGTGAAGCATTTATCAAGAGGAACCTACACACCATTCATTCACACAGTGTGGTGGGACATTGGTTCATGACATAATGTTTTGATGTAATTGGTCATTCCTGTTTAATTTTGATTTTGTTTTAGTTTAAAGAATCGTCATCATCATTCAGTTTTATTCAAACAGGGTGTCTTTCTGAATGACATCACCATTTTCTCTTAAGGAATCCAATCAACAGTTTATTGATAACTGATCATTGATAGATACAAAATAGAGTGATTGCATTCTAACACTAGCAGCGTATAGTTTATCTTATGTTTTATAACCTTACTTTACAAAATGATATACATCACGCTGATTGTCTTCATTATTTATCATCAAGGGTTGGGTGATACCTGATAGGGCTACAGAGAGTCCTGAGCTGGCTTCATGTCAAACAGCCAAAGAATATGATATCGACTTGGTAGACTTTGCCATCCAGAGGTTACAGTCCTTTGAGAAAGCAGTTGAGAGGAGATATCTTAGACCACCTCTTGGGTTTAGGTAAGTTCTTCAAGAGAAAATGACCTGTTTCTGTGTAGTTGATGTTGCATCCAACAACCTGTGTAACCATAATATAATAGCAAGAATCTGCCAAATTGGATTTATAGGCAAATACAACTTAGAATGACTAGCATCTTTCTAGTGAATATCCCAATTTGTTAGAAGTGATGTTGTTTGGTAACCAATCATTCAATCTAGATTTTTTTTCAGTAAGTAGACTTGGGGTTTCTATGTCTCTTCCATTGTAGCTAGGAAAATGAATTAGGGAAAGTCCATGCGGTAATTTAAAACAAACAGAAAAAAATGAAAATATATACCAACAGTGTCTTTGATTTAATCTAGTTGTTTTTTTTACAAATTTTATCTTTTTCCTTTGAAATAGGGATCACACCACCTTCTCTGTGGATGCAGCAATAAGGTAAATACATATTCTTTCTTAACATAATATAATATTTGACAACCACAATGAGTGTACATGATGATTTGTAATAAATGATGGAAAGTAAATATTTTGTTCTACGCATCAGTAGGATAATTCTGAATCTGAAACCAAATGTTAAAGAATATGTAAGACAGGTGACGCTTTGGTACTGACATTGACATATGTGTTCTGTTACACGATTTGTCTACATTAAGTGATTATCAGATAAACATATTTGAATTTATTATCTAGAAGTTTATTCAACTGATCATTTATAATTCAGCAATTCATTTTGAATAATCTTTTAAACAGTAAAGAGGAAAAGAAAAAGGAGAGGGAAAGGAAAGAGAGAGAGAAGAAGGAGCGAGACAGAAGAGAAAAGCTGAGAGAAGAAGCTCGCATCAAGCGAGACGAGGAGGAACTTCAGCTTCGTCTTCAGCGTCAGGCTGGCATCATCCTCAACTTCACCGACGATTCCAATACCACTGAGGGTGCCGCTGATAAAGATGATGAAGAGAAGATGGCTGCAGAAAGGATGGAGGATGACGATGACGACAGAACAATGGGCATCGATGAGACTTCCTTGGATGTCTCCAAGTCTGTTCAGGATGAGGACGAGGAGAAAGTGGAGGTCGATGGAGAGGAAAAGGAGATGGAGGAAGGAGAGGACATTGATAAACATGTTAATTTAGATGATGAAGAGGGAGATGGTTTCATCCGGTCTGATGTTCCTAGAGGAATGTCTAGATGGAGGAGATGTGTTGCTGATTGTTCCTCAGCAGCTCAGCTTTACATCTGTATCACCATGCTAGATAGATGCATTGCCTGGGATAAGTCCATCATGAAAGCTGTGAGTATTTCTTCATCTAATACTTATTAACTGTATTATTTGGTTGATAACTTTACCTTTTTTGTTTAATGTAGGTAAGAAAACTCTTGATATTGACAGAAAGTTCATTTGGTTGAATGAATTAGGAATTTAATGATACTGTCTAGGTAATGGTTCTTTACCAGTACGCCACCCCCCCCCCCCCCATCCCACAAACCTAACTCAATTGGCAACATTGCAATCTAATGGTACATGTATCTACCATGATAATGATACTCAGCAGTCAGCAGCCAATCAAAATTAAGTATATTCAAGTTGATTATAGTAAGTAACTTATCTGCCACATAAACCTGTGCAATTAGTCACGAAAAACTCAAATTGCCTACTTGTCTCCTATAAAGTTCTGAATAATAAGTTAACATCTAGCATGAATAATTAATATGTGCAAAAAAGAAAAGACAATACTGCACCAGGCGACTAGAAGTCGGTCATATGGAAATGAGAGGGGTTTGTTTGACCTGTATGGCTTTGTTTATTTGCATGCTACTGTGGGTGCTTTAGGCTCATTCTGCTCTCCTATCATCGAGTAGATTTCAAATATCATTTCTCCAATTTGTTTCTATAGTGTAAATATTACTATGCCTTATGAATGTTCATATCTTATAGGTGTTTTTTTTTTAAGTTAAATTTGGATGATAGGAGTAGATGTGTGTTTTAGTAGATATTTAGGGTAGATTGCAATAGTAGCTGTTGATGTAGAAGTTCAGTGGTCAAAATCAATTCTGTCTCATAATAGTATGATATGTATAATGAGTTGTTTGTGTATTTATATTAAAGTTCCTAATTATGTATTAGAAGCACTTTCATTTTGAAGTACTCTCAGTCCTCATGCAAAGGTTGATGATGAAATTCATGCTTATCCTTGCATTGGTCAACATGAAGTAGTTATTAGTAGAGTACTTTAGTTGATATGTACCATCCATCCTCCCATACAGGCATTCATTCATTGGGTTGTAAGATGATAAAGTGTAGTAGAATCAGTGCATGCATGAATGATTTCATCCCTTAAGATTAGTCTTGAATACCCAGCCTCTTTGATGAAACCCAAGCCTCCCTCTCCCCCTCCTTCCCCCTGCATGCAGTCTTGTAAGGTGTGTCGGCGCTCCTGCGATGAGGCTAAGTTGCTGCTCTGTGACTGGTGCGACAGAGGCTACCATATGTATTGCCTCAAACCCAAATTATCTGAAGTGCCCGAGGGAGACTGGTATTGCGACAATTGCACCCAAAAGGTAGAACTATGACAGCAAAAATTACAAATTACTTGCAATGTTCACATTTTTTGGTTGTTTATTTTTTTATTGGATTGAAAAGTAAACCAGTGAAATTAACACAAACAGGAGCAACTGACTCTTCAATTACACCAGCTCACCAAGAGAAACTAAAATGGCATTTAATGTTTTGGCCTCGTTTGATGTGACTGCTAATGCCCATGTGGAAAAACGGTTGTGTTTGCCTCTATCCAATATCTGCTATTTCTCAATATTCCATATCAACACTACAAATATATTCACTCATGTCATATAAAAATATTATAATTCAAATACATTTGTATCATTTAGAATCACTTAGTGATTATAATTATCTTTTCTTCTATATCTTCCCATTTCATGACTAATAATGTTTGAATTAACACATTCATTAAGCAGTTTCCTATCATCTACGTACATTCCTTTCCATACTTCATTCTAACATCTAACTTTCTAATCTTTTGGTCAATTCAATGTAAACTATACTCTTCCATAACATTTAGAATGAATTGGAAATGGTGGGATTATTATTTATTATTCATTTATTTACTTATTGGCAATATTTTACAGTGATGAGTGGCATTATGTTCAATGTTCATTTATGTAATGATTTCTCTCAAATTTTGAAACAGATATTGTTCTTTTGTTAGCTGCATGGTGCATGACATAGGAATTAGTTTTTTTTTAAGACTGCATGGGAGCATTTATGTAAATATGCTGTGTATTTGTGTGATATTCAAATATATTGTTGTTTATACTGTGTACAAGTAAGACAGAAAGGGTAATAAATTACATGTATGTGTGTTATTCTTACAAGATAAGATAAAGCAGATGGAAGAATTGCTGAAAGAAAAATTTGCAGATGAAAATAATGAAATAAAGTTTGATCCATTTGCTTATTATTCATATCATGATACATATCATTAAACAATTGTGTAGACTTTCATAATCTTATTCATTGGCATGGTATTAGACTTCAAGTTGATTTATCATCCTGTTGTTTGAAGAAACCAAACTTACGAAATTGCTCATTTCCATTCAAGACCGTTTATGATTTTGACAGAATAGAGGGAATATGCCCTGTATTTCAATAATATGACGAACTTATTTTTTAAATCCCATTCATAATCTAGCTTTTGTGCAAAACCTGTACAATCAATTTTGCTCTATTGAATATAGCTCTTTTAAAATTGACTTATATTTTTTAATCTCACAGCAAGCCAAAAAGAAGACACCCAATGAGAAGAAGAAGAAGAGCAGTAAATCTAAGAAATCTGAATCTGGTCGCAACACACCAGTCATGGATGGTGCTAGCAGCCCAGCATCAGCCTCGAGGGATGAAACAGACAAATCAGAAAAGAAATCAGAGAGAAAATCTGAGAAGAAGTCAGAGAAGAAGTCGGATAAGAAATCTTCCAAGAAGATGTCTTCAGTTCCAAAGGAACTCCAACCTTGCAAGTAAGATGCCCTAAACTTTGTTTCTTTTCAAGTAGGTTTACTTTGGATGTATAAAAACAAAATCTAATCATGTTTGTGCTATTATGATATGACAGACAACCAAAATAGTTTAAACTTTGAAAAATTTTGCAATTTATTTAAAACTTTCTACATCACGAAATCTAAAAGATGACAATACAAGAATTGGGGCCTGAAATTTGAAGACTCGTGCATTTTTGTTGTTGCAGTTTTTTTGTCTCGCCTGCATAGCAGAGCGAGACTATAGGCGCCGCTTTTCCGACGGCGGTGGCGACGGCGGCGGCGGCGGCGTCAACATCAAATCTTAACCTAAGGTTAAGTTTTTGAAATGACATCATAACTTAGAAAGTATATGGACCTAGTTCATGAAACTTGGACAATAAGGTTAATCAAGTATTACTGAACATCCTGCCTGAGTTTCAGGTCACATGACCAAGGTCAAAGGTTATTTAGGGTCAATGAACTTAGACCATGTTGGGAAAATTATTTTCAAAATCGTAACCGAAGGTTAAGTTTTTGAAATGACATCATAACTTAGAAAGTATATGGACCTAGTTCATGAAACTTGGGCATAAGGTTAATCAAGTATTAGTGAACATCCTGCTTGAGTTTCAGGTCACGTGGCCAAGGTCAAAGGTCATTTAGGGTCAATGAACTTTGGTCAAGTTGGGGGTATTTGTTGAATTACTATCATAACTTTGAAAATTTATGGATCTAGTCCATGAAACTTGGATATAATGTTAATCAAGTATTAGTAAACATTTTGCCTGAGTTTCAGGTCACATGACCAAGGTCAAAGGTAATTTAGGGTCAATGAACTTTGGCCGTGTTTGGGGTATTTGTTGAATTACCATCATAACTTTGAAAATTTATGGATCTAGTTCATAAAACTTGGACATAAGAGTAATCAAGTATTACTGAACATCCTGTACGAGTTTCAGGTCACATGACCATGGTCAAAGGTCATTAAAGGTCAATGAACTTTGGCCGTGTTGGGGGTATTTGTTGAATTACCATCCTAACTCTGAAAGTTTATTGATCTAGTTCATAAAACTTGGAATATAAGAGTAATCAAGCATCACTGAACATCCCCTGTGAGTTTCAGGTCACAAAAACATGTCAAAGGTCAGTTAAGGTCAATAAACTTAGGCCATGTTGGGGTAATTGTTGAATTGCCATCATAACTTTGAAAGTTTATGGATAGAGTGAATGAAATGTGGACATGGGTGTAGTTGAAGTTTCCGTTCAAGTGTCATTTATGGTCAATGAACGTGGTATTATGTCATTATATGAATGGTGTTTTTGTGAATGATTATTTTTCAGTAGTTTTCAAAGTTAGCACTGCTGCTATATTAAATTGCGTAATGCAGGCGAGACTGCCAGAGGCGTTCCACTTGTTGCCTATTTGTTCTCCTTGTGTGTATTATTTGGTATCTTAAATGTGTATTAAGCATTTGAAAACACAAAGATCGCCTGTGAGAGCTCAAGACAGTGTCCACGAGTTTGTATTTTATTACATATAACTGAATTCTTTTTTTCTTAGGCAAATCCTGTCTGAGATTGAGAAAGAGCACTGTTCATGGCCTTTCATGGCTCCTGTCAATACGAAACAGATTCCTCAATACCGCAAGATCATCAAACAACCTATGGACTTCAGCACTATGAAGAACAAACTCAAGGAGAAGAAGTAAGCTATTCATTTGACTGTGATATTATTTTTTTCATTGTTAGAGACATTACCATTATCACAGTCATTATCTTCAATGTGGTCTTGAACCAGTTTCGTTCTTATCACCATTGTCTTCCTCATCGTCACCGTCATCACTGTCATCACCATAATCACTATCATCACTACCGTCGCCATCATCATCATCACCATCTAACCAAATTAAAAGTTGATTAGATATGGATGAATCAAGAGAAATATTACAATATCATTATGTGCAACATTCATATGAAATAATAATGGTCTACTGAATTGTTAAAAAGACTTGAAAAAACGGATGCAAGCGTTAAATGCTGTTTGCTCAGCAGTTTGATTGACGTGGCGACTCATTGCTGGAATAATCACAAATGAAGGCGTTGGCTTGGAGTGGAGATAGTGCATACATTGTTTTATTTAAGTATTTATGTATTTTCTCTTTGAAAAGAAACTTTATTATATTTGTTTTCCCTCTCTCTTTTCATTCCAGATACAAGACACTTGATGATTTTGCAGTGGATGCACGCCTGATTTTTGATAACTGTGAAACCTTTAATGAGGATGAATCTGAAGTTGGCCGAGCTGGGCATGCGATGCGTTCTTTCTTTGAGACAAGATGGATGGAACTCACCGAAATGTCATAATACTTCTCATTCAAGCAATCAAAAATTAATATTAATTGCAATGTCCTCCACATACAAAACAAAGTTCTTAAATTATTGTATTTCTGAAGAGTTAGTTTGAAGAAAAGTTATTTTGGAATAATCTATGCTTGATAAATAAGATGTTCATGTATTCAATGTTTGTTCTTTTTTGTGACCGATGTTTTCATCATTATTGGTATGGTGTCCACCTGTACATAGCTAAATGTAGTGTGTCTGTTAGTCATTGAGTGAATTGTTTTTGATTGGCAGCTGCCCTTGTAAATTGATCAGTTTCTGGTAAATTTTCCTTCACATCAGCTTCCGCAACTAGATGAATGAACTGTAAATGAAGCCTTGCTGATTGATTTCTGTTTCAAGCTCAGTTGGTGGTGTTGATATAGATTTGGATGCATGATGTTGGTTTTAGTCTAGACTGTAGTGAATAATAAATCCTACCTCATAAACTCTTTGACTCTCAATCATAATTAGCTTTAGAGACGATCTGTGCAGTCATCAGACTTTTGACTCAAGTATTAGTTTCCGTCTATACAGTGGATGATCCATTCAGATCGAATGACCTTATAGGCATCTATTGCTCTAGCATCAAAATCACAGGATATACTCAAATTATGCAGCTATTTTCCAATTTATTTATTTTAGTATTGTGGAAAGGTGTATGCAGTTTGAAAACATGTTACAAAATAGAGAGTGGGAGATGATTATAAAGAATGTCATTAACTAACCTCACAGACTAGGGCATTGTGTATGAACATATCATTCTCTTTTCATAATAGTAATCATAATTTGCAGGAAGCTTGTTTTTAAATGGTTGTTTGATACTTATGTCGACCAAGCAGATTACGCCAAAAGTAAAGTATTTATTCATCTATTTTTCTGAATGTGCTGGTAACCCTATTAGATAAATCTAATTTATTTACATGAACTCCTTCCAATGTATCAAATGAATAATAATTTTATTTATTTATCAGCTGTAGAGCAATTGAATGCTCCTATGTAGAAGTTGGTCTCCTGATGAAGTGGTCATGTTACTGCAGTATAATCATGTGTTTGTATCAACATAGATTGAATTTTCATTGGAAAATTCCAAGCAAAATTCTGATCATCTCTTAGTTTCATAGCAGCTTCTTCCTTTACTGTTTGCAAATGTTTTGATATCTGTATATGCTTTGCCACCATCCTTTTCGGATACACAATATCCCAATCTCCTCCTCCCCTTCTATAAAACCCTGTAGGATTGTATTATACCATTTTTGCTCAGTTTTCTACATCCTAAGATAATCTATTACAAATTTTTTTTAATGCATCCCATATCGATAAAATCACTTATACCTTGAGAATTTCCAATGTTTAGTTTTAATTCTATGGAATTCCTTTGAAAATGCAATATTTAAACAAATTAGGTCTAGGAAAAAAGGGGGCAATACCTTGTGATAAGCTTGCCAGAGGAATGTGGTGAGAAGGCTTCAATTTAATTTTTGGTAGGGGAGGGGCAATTTTGGATGTGAACTTCTAGCTCCCAAAATCTTCCTCCTTTTTGCGTGGTATTTCTTTTTCAAATGGGATGCAGGACTCGGTTTAAGACATAATATGTATAAATACAATTTTGGATATAAAGATCTACTCAATTTCTTTTTACTTGTTGCAAACTCCACTATCGTGATGAAATCATTCACCAGTGATATTGAAAGGCTTTCTGAATTTGCTTGCACCATAATGGAAATAATATAAATGATAGAGACAAAAGTGATGTTGAATCCATTGAATGCAAACTCACGTAAGCCTTACAGTCCATTTGAGAAAGATTCCAAACTTAGCTATCATCTTTGGTGGCCTTTCATCAACTTTGTATGTAGTCTTTCATGATTTCCATCTCACCTTTTCAAATATTGCAAGAATACGTGGAGGAAAAAGAGAGTGATAATGTAATGTTGTGTTTGTAATTTTGTAGCTTCCTTTTTCATCTCTCTCTTCCTGACAAAGCAAAAGGAAGATGAATATTCTATAAAGACTTTTATTCTCATATTATGAGTCGATCAGTGAAATGAGTGAGTACTTTTGCACATGCTGTGTTAGATGAATTATTTTTTTGTGTTTCGTATGTGATGAAAAAGCTTAAACATTGGACCAAGTATCATTATGTGATATCTCAGATATTTACATTGAATCCATGATTGTGTTGTGAGTAAAGTGTAGTGTGTTTTATATCTCCATTAAGTGCAACAGGTATTTTGTTCAATAAAGTTTGTAAGGGTTTAGAACTTGATATGAATGAGGTTAACATGTCTTTAGGATCTACTTTAAAGAAGTTGTAAATTGGTACTAGCCAGCAGTACACAGTTGTATGTGTTATGGAAGTGTATTTTTAGCCAAGCCTTGTCTATGGAGAATGATATTTGTGATAAGTGTGGATATTTACTTCCTTGACAATGATGTAAACATGACAGTAGCGAGTCTAAATCATGCGTTGCTTAGTAACAGGAATCATGGATGATTGGTAAAGATTTTATACAAGGCAGCAATTTTCATAATTGCATCACAAAATAGACGATAAATACTGTATCTTAACATGTGACCTGTTTGAATATGTTCTTATCCATATGATATATTCTTGATATTTCTGTGTCTTGCCCAGGTTATTTATGAAAATCAATTGTATATGTATTCAAACTGCGGCAAGATGACATGCAATCAAATGCCATATGGAGGCCTCTCTACAATAATTATCTCTATGTCATTCTCAATCAAAGAAAGGCCTTTGCATCTACACAATAGTTTATTAATCATGTGGTTTTGATGTCTTCAGTATATATAAATACATAAATCATCTTTGTACAGGTTGTTACATGTTCCTATAAACAGAAGATTCGAAGTATTTTTCTCCATCAGTGTTATCAGTGGAAACATTGTATGTAGACTTTCCAATGTGTTTTGAATGTACTACTGAACAATATGTATCATGCAGATAGCAAATCTCTCCTGGTCTATAACAATTTGGTTAAATGCTTTGGTCAAAGCTTGATGAACTGCATCATCTAAACATTGCTGAAAAACCATCTTCATTTTGTAGCTTGATTAACAAACCTACCATTACATTCTTGTAAGACCTTTATCACACTATTCAACACCCAGTTTGTGAACTTCACCCCATGAATGATAATAGAATGAAAGCCAACCAGTCCCAGGGGGGGGGGGGCAGTCAAATATATTTCTGTACACACGTGTGACCCCAAAAATGCTTTTAAAGGGGTGTTTTTTCAGTTTTGGACGTGGTCCAAGCGTGGACTCGTTAAGGGTATCAAAAACACTGATTTTCAAGAAAAAGGGTGGTTTTGAAAGACTGATCAATGGTAAATCAAATGTATTTAGGGTATGTTTTTTCCCCAAAGCTTTGTTTTTTAAGGACTAGCCACACGTGTTTTGGTTGTTTTTTCCCAAAGCTTTTCCCCCCCGAGGTCATATTTTGGCGACTTGTTTAGGGGCCAAATTGTGTAAATAAAGCCCGCAAAAAAACTTGTTCAGGGGGTTGTTTTGCACACAGAGAAAAACTCTTTAGGGGGTGTTTGGAAATTACATGGTCATGCGTGTGTACAGCAATATATTTGACTGCCCCCCCCCCCCTGGGCAACCAGTGCACAAATCATTTAATTTTGAACACGGCTACTTTACATCTATGTTGCTATCCCATCACAAAAGGAAGCAACTCTGATGTGGGTTTTTTTTCCTTCTTTTTTTTGGAAAGTCAAAAAGGGGCCTAAGCTTTCGATCCTAGCAGAATCTTCGTCGGAGGCAAAATTCTCTTTTTTTTGGTCAAAAGCAAGGAACTTTATTTTACATATAAAACAGCAACAATATTCTCATTTACAATGAAACTCCTTCCAGAGTTGTTCCTTTTGTCATTGGACAGCAGTATGCATATACACCTTTGATAATTGAACTTGATCAATACAGAGATCTATAATAGTGCCTCTAGGAAAGCATCCATTCCAATTACAAACTAAAGTGCCATGATATCATTTGATTTTAAATGCCTAGGGGGTATTTCACAAAGAGTTAAGTATGACTTAGTCGCACTTAAATGCGGTATAAAAGTTATGACTGTATTGGTCAGATCATACCAAGAGGATGCACACTACTGCATATTTATCAATAAGATTGCATGTTGCATATCATGTATTTAAGTGCGACTCTAAAGGCCACCGCACACCTTACGACCCGACTGGTCTACGACTGGCTTGCGACTGAGTGAGGGGAGATGTGACATCACAGCTCGTCAGCTCAAGGGTCGCAGATCGGTCGGAGACAAGTCGCAAGGAAAATAGTAAGGATTTGACATGTGGAATCTTTATGACTGGATCGCTAGCTCATCCAACTTCTAGCCAATCAAACAGCAGATTTGCACGACGCGTATATGATATACAACGCACATACGCAGTAGTATTGCGTCATTTTCTCAGTTGCTATGGCAAAATGCAAAAAGCATGCGAGTCGCAGACAGCTGCATGGTAGTCGGATTGCAAGGTGTGCGGTGTCGAGGCTTATGACTTTCGATTCATCTCTACTCAGTCGCAAGCCAGTCGTAGACCAGTTGGGTCGTAAGGTGTGCGATGGCCTTAAGTCATGCTTAATTCTTTGTCTAACACTCCCTTATGTGTTGATAATGATTTGCTGAAATCAAATTTACTATACAGCTATAATGTTAAGACTCTGCAATCATTTATAATGAAAGTAGTATGTCATGGTTTCCAAGAGGAGATACAGAAAGGTGACGTAAAGTAAACACACTCTTTAAAAAAAAGTTTAAATCACAAGTAGTAAATTACTGCTCTAAGAAAGTGGCTGTGATGTAGACAGGGTCATCTAAAATGTGTTTTTCTGTACATGTACATCAATTCCTACATAGATGGATGTGTAATAATCTTGATAAAAGAATTGTTTGCTTGATAAACACAGATCCTTAATGATATAGTGATTTTATACATTAGATTCAATCCCTTGCAGCAACTTCTACCATACTTTACAGCCTATAATCCAAAAATTGATTCAATCTTATTTCATTCATACTCAGCACACTCTTTCTCTCAAGAGACTACTACAATCACAATGGTGTCTTTGAATAGTTTATTTCCCCCAGAAGTAACAACATAAACCTGTATTGGTTGGAACTTGTTTACTATAGAACCCAGCACTTCAATTCTCATTGAGTAGTTCATCCTCAATCTCTCTGTCATGGCTGTTTTTATCATTTCTGTTGCATACAGAAATAAAATAAATGTAACTGAATCTTCTAATGTACACTTCCTTGGATTATACTGAACTATGTAGTTTGTGAAGCAGAAATTTACTATACCAGTTTTGATGTTCAAAGAAAAATAGAGCCTTGATTTTATTTTGTCGTAGCTTTATTTTGCTTCTGTGAGAATCGGTGTCGTGTCATAGGTGCAAGAGCTATGTTTCAAATTGCCCATTATTTTATTTTTTTCGTCCTTTGTTTATTTTCAATTAATGTTGTACATTATGAGTAGTAGATGTGATTGTCTAGGAATAGTGAACAGTTTTGTAGCTGGAAGAAAGAAAAAAATCATTTGATTGAAAAGTGTCTTGTGAGAAAAAAATAAAATGTTAGACTGAGACCAAAAACATGTTTTGTTATCCTCTTTTGTTACCTTGCTTAAAGTGATCATGTGAATTTAAGTGACTGTATTGACCTCCACAAAGATAATACATTTACTACATTCATGTATGTGTGTGTGTGGGGGGGGGGGGGGGGTCTTGAAAACTTTTTATCAACATTTCTGATCTGACAACTTTCCTTGATTTTGATTGGCCGAGAAGCAGTGTTACTATAAAAGTCAAATAAAATATCTTGATAAATCCTTTCATACTCCGATCCCCATTTCTTCCCATGTAGTGCTACTTCCAAGTAACTTAATTTGTAATGACCATGCATATTATGTAATGTATACCAGGCCACCCCTCTAATATTTTTCACTAATGGAAGAAAATCCACTTGTAGTATACAGTGTACTCCAGTTTGAGTTATTTCTCTTAAATTACTGTGTGCATCAAAGGAATCAAAATGTCAGATTTTGGTCATTTTGGTAGGCACTTTATAAGAAGTAGTTATTATTTATAAAAATGAATTCTGATATTAAGAATATGAAAGTTCTTTAGTTTTCAAAAATAAATTTACCTCCGACACCATACATGACTACGTTTATCTATGTTAAAAAAGACAATGGATATGAATTCCATTTTTGCAACTTTAAACTTGAGATCAGGAAGAAAATTTCACTAATGAGGAAGCAGCGAGTTCTGTGTCACAGAACATGGTCACTTTCAATAGGTCTTTGATAGGCTTTTTAACACTGAAAAGAGCGTTTCTTTATTCATTTAAGCCATTTCACAAAATTTTTCAAAAGAAAGGAATTTTTACCTCTTATTTTCCAGTTTAATTTATTAATTCTTGTGGTACACTTATACTTGCAGTATCAATGAAAAATGCTGAATTTTTTAAGTATCCAAGTAAATTCAAAATGACCATCTTAATTCTAAATGTTTTCAATTTAACTATCAACAATGTACATACACACAATCAATTTATCAGCACAGAGGATTATCCTTTGTTCATGGATGTTGCGTCTCCCCCCCCCCACCCCATACAAAAGATAATCCTCTACTCTGACGCCCCATGACTTGTTTGAATTTACATGTACTGAATGGCTGAATGATTATTAGAAGGGCAAACAGGTTCTAATACATTTGTCCTTGCGACAGCGCAGCTCAATCCCCTTTAAAATATTCTTTAGCAAATCATATCTGACACTTGAGTCTCCTCCAAAAATTAAAAATCAAGAGCAAATGCTGCAAGAGCCAACAATGTATCACCATTATAATGTATAGATACCAGTAGTTGAATAACGAGTTGATATTAAGGGGAAGAAAGACAAACCATACAAAATATATCTAATCAGCAAATTTACTTTCATGATACACAAAAGGCATATAATAAAATTTGAATTCTTTTCAAAATTTACATATTTGCATATATGTACAATTATAACATCATGTTAAGATACAAATTCAATTTGTAATGATACATGTAATAGCGATATGTATGAACAAATATGTATGAACAAATGATTTGTGACCATGGACAAAATACACACATTAATACATAATTCCAAAATTTCCCCTAACACCAAATAACTTAACCTTACACCATCAGAGTAACATAATTGAATCTGTTGTATAACAACAAATATTTTAAGAACAAATAACATCATGACAAGGCATAGTGAGCTTTGATCAAGGGGGTGAGGGATAATATTTTATGACATGAGTTTCATAAACTGACATACAGTATGTTTAAGTTCAACTAATTCTCTATCAAAACTATTAAAATCTCTTGAAGATAATGTAAATGTGATATTTGTGCAAATGTCAATTTGGAAAGTGTGGAATTCCATCAGATAATCAACCTTCTTGTGCATTAGACCATACATGTAGCTTTTCTTCAGGTTTACTTCAATTATTTCATCACTCCAGTCAAGATTATTAGAGAGAAATGCACCTTTTCATATAAACTAAACAGCAGAGATAAATTGGAACGAGTTTTTGGGGATTGAACAAGATTAGAGAATTTCAAAGGGGCCCATTTCGAACGACAAGTACAGTTATAGCCAATTTGACAAGGTATTCTACCGTGGTGACTGGGCTGCTCAGCTACCTTAATGTAAGAGTTATCATAATTGCAAGTCTTTATGTAACAACTCCTAGGTCTAAATAATTCATTCTGCATAGAATCGTATTGTACAGTATGAGGGAGGGGACTGATAATTTTTTTTTTTTAAATACACAGTTAATACCAATCTATTAAAGACGACCCTTGGATAAGTAATTCATCTACATGTATACTTTAAATAGCAGATGTGGACAGGGATGTGCATTTAGATTGTCAAAATATATTATTTTTAGCAAATAGTATCTACATAGTGAGATTTGGCAAACATTATAAGAGGAATGTATCACAAGATTCATAATAAATAAATCCAGAACCTTATGTAATATCATAATGGTAAAATTCTAAAATTGATGCACTTCACAAATTTAAAGTGATGGTAATTTAGCAAAAAAATTTTTTACAAAGGATACAAAGTATCACAAAACACATAATTCAAATAATATGCATGCACAATTTACCTTCCCCTCCCCCCCCCCCTGAATTCATTCATAGGATATAAGGCATGAACTGAAGAGAAAAAAATAAGACAAATAAATTCATGTAAATTCTGTGGTTGCAGAATATTATTAATTCTGCTCTTATCATGATAGTACTGATGTGATTAAAAAACAAGTGGAGTGCCTCTTGCAGTCTCGCCTGCATTACTAAATTCAATAAAGCAGCCGTGCTGACTTTGAAAACGGCGAAATTGAATAATTATTCACAAAAAAATACCATTCATATGATAAAAAAACACTAAATTCGGTTACCCTATAAGACCTTTGACCTTGATCATGTGTCCTAAGACTCATGCAAAACAATAAGTGATACTCGATTACTTTTATCCTTGTTTCATGAACAAGACTGAAGAGCCATAAATTTTCAGTTATGATGGCAATCAAGAATACTAGACGCCATCGGCGCCTATAGTCTTGCTTTGCTCTGTATGTATTTATTATAAAAAAATTCCTATGTAGTTCTTTTTTGTTCTTCCAACTCATGTTTTCATTTTAAATCATTACAAACCATTCAACAAAAAATTAATCCAAATTACTCGTGAAGCAAACTAACTAGAAAAAAATTATCACCCGATAATGAATGTCATTTTCCAGTGAATTTGCACACAAATCTCTAACATGAGCCATTTTGGGTATGACATGGTCTCAAAAAAATTTTGTGACTCAAAAGCTCAAAGCTATACCCATGTGTCACGAATTCGGTCCCCCCCCCCAAAAAAAAAAAAAAAAAAAACATGCAAGACTTTGAAGCTTTGTTTTGTACTTTTCAGAAAATTTGCACAAAACATTAAGGGGCCCCAATCCTTTTAGAGTTAAGAGATTGTAAGAACTGATGAAAGCAACGTACTATTTCAGTTGGCATTGTAGGGACTCTGGCATTCATTGGGTAATTAATATGTTAATTAACATGGCAGTTTCGTTAAAATTATTTACCTTGTGAGCTGGGAGATACACTTACAATTACAGATTTTTTTTGAAAGTTTCAGAAGTAAAACTTAGAGGATGAGTGGTCAAATGATCTTCCCCCCCTCCCAGATTTTTTTTAACATACAGTCATAACTTCATACTTGCTTACAATTTCAGGTTAATTTACAAAAGATTTTATGAACTATATTAAGTATCAAAATCAACTTTAAAAAAGACTTCAAATATTGCACAATTTTACACATGGTGGTGTAATTACTTGAAAGCATATTGCAATCTCAAATTAAATTGGCTAAATGAAAATATAAATGAAAATTCAATTTCTTCATCATGCTTGATAAGAGACAAAACAAATTATCAAAATCAAGTCAATACCAACAACATTTTCAGAAAATTGTTGGCTATTACAATTTCTTCTAATTATTGCAGTTCTGAGAGTAATACAAAAATAATGGTACAAGTAAGTCTGTACAAACTTGATTTGTGAGCAAAAATCATATCGTTTGTTGAATGAATGCTAGATCTTACTTTAGATGATCTAATTCATTGGCAGCTAAAGAAGTGTTTACTAACATATATAAACTCTGACTTCACCTTTCAGTTCAAGTGGGGTGGTTTCATAAAGCTGTTTGTAAAGATATGCATGACTTTACAAACTACTCTTACATGTTCTTGTGTGCTGAATTATATTCTCAATTATTTCAACGCAATCAGCTAATGTTCAAATATGGTTCTTGCAGAATAAAATTGTCAACATGTACTTGAATGCAAAGTTCAATATTTTTAAAAATTTGATAAGGATCATAAGACATTGATTCTAAAACCAGGAATACATGGGGTATCTCTTAGAGTATCAGAACATGTTACAGTCATTTGTAAGGTCATGTGTAAATTACAAACATCTTTATGCTATGAAGAAACCAATTTGTGAGCTGTAACATGACACAAATACTCCACTTTAACCCTTAACATGCCTAAGTAGTAAAATCATGTGACCTGATAAACAGCCAGCAGCCATCATTCATGATAAACTTGACCAAACCCTTATCTGGCCAGAATCAACCACATCTAGCTTTGCAGCTCATCGCGAGCACAATGTTTTCCTTTATTGTGTTATTGAAAATATGTTAATTCACTACAGGAACAGCAAGAATATGAGGCAGACATATGAATGAGCCACATTGCACCTCAAAGGTTATAATGCAATTCAAACTAAGTGTACAATAAAATGATTGAATTCCAATGAGTTCATTCATCACAAGCCATGTGCCTTTCTATGGAATTTTTAGCTTCGCATCCATATAGCCCTAGTACCAGAAATTACCTTTCCAAAGTTTTCACATTGACCCCTGCAATTAAGCAGTATCAGGTGAGCAGGTGGCATGAATTGCAATCACATGATACAAATAAACCATAAATGTTGATATCCCTCAGGCATGTTAAAAGCGTAGTTGTTTCGTTGGACTCCTCATCGAGGTGGTGGACGAGCCCTCCGGTGCCTTGCAAGGAACCTTAGGATCCATTGTACAATGAAAGGCCAGACTAGAAGGATGAAGACTGTTCTCATGGGAAGGGTAGGGAAAGGCCACCAGGAGGGTGTGGTTCGTTGGGGTGGAGTCCTGATGGGTGTACCATCCTTAGCTAGGGGATTCCCCTCTCTCATGTATGCTTGCTGAGTCTCAAGCTAAAGAGGTAAGACAAATCAATCAATTGTATCACTGAAAAAAATGATCATGTAGTGGAAACTCATTCAGAGATCCAGAGCAATTCAGAGCAATCTATAGAAAGCCAACTATGCCATAATTTGTCATTTACATTGAAAAACCTTGCTCCTGGTGACAGGTCCGTATATGGGTCATTTTGACATGTCAGAATGATCCATCTTCTTCACAAATGAACAGAGCATATACCTTGCATATGATTACATATTGTGTTACTGACTTCCTTTGTGGACCAAATATGATGTCACTGTCTTTCCATTTTTGAAGTCACTTCAAATCAGTCAAAAGTTATTAAAACAAGTTATAATAATCCAGATATGACATAAAATTTGTTTTCATTTAATTTAAATACTATGGTGACAAGTATATTGATTGGTACAGTACAAGGAACTTTATAACAAATGTTCACTGTGATTTATCCATTTTGCCAACTACAAATATATACATGGCAAACATTTTTTCTAAGAGAGCCAATCTGTGAATTATGTTGGGGGGAGGGGAAGAGTATAGTTTTAAATTCAGGGTTTAAGAAAGTTTTTTGCTACTTATATAAAGTGTTTGGAATTTATACCAGAGCTATAAAATGACATGGAATCACTGCTAGGTTGATAATATGTGCCACTTTAGAAAAGAGTTTTAGTCTGGTGAATAGGAAACAGGACAACGTTCAAAGACATATACAAAAACCACACATAAGTGTTAAAAAGATACAACTCAAGTGTTGTTGTGAAAGAAAGATATCAAAAGAACCTGTGTCTGGAAAAGTCTAGACTCAGAAGCAACCTAAAAAAAACAAAAACATTATGGGCAATTCCAAAAAAAAAATGAATTAATTAGATATTAGACAATCATATCATATCAAATTTCTAATGACATAAGTCAAGGGTGAAGGTTGCCTTTAGTTTCCCAAACTTGCCTTTATTGTAGATATCCTCCATTTAGATTTATGTGTGTATACATACCTGATGCCTTGATATTGCAATGGTCTCCAGTGTGTTTAGTCTGACTAGAACACTATTCATATCCCTCTGAAGTCTCTCTAAAGATATTGTAATCTGCTCCACCATGCCATCCGGTAAGGGTGATCTTAGGGGACTACTCTCACCTCCTGGTGTCCTCCTATCACCTCCCCCACCCCTCCTCTCTTTCCTTCTACTACTCCCATCAGGAGAGTCTTGTGATCCAGAGGGTCTGAAGCTATGGAAACTATCTGATGATTGGTAACCTGAGAACACAATGACAGGAGGGGGTCAGAGCTACATAAAATTGATTGCTTTCCGATTTTCTTTCATCTGATTTTTCTTCAATAACTGTAAAAGCTCTATTGCTTTATTTATTTCTTGGTTTATCTCGTGAAGCAGAGAAAAATGAGTTGCAGCATAAACCAGAATGCAATTTATTATACATAGACATAACATAAAATTAACCATTTATATATTCATTATGTTTTCTTCTAGAAATTTCAAATTGAAAGAATGTTTTTGAAGAATTATATATATATTATCATGAATCTTTACAAATGCTTTTAACCCTATTGGATTATAAAACCATATTCACCATATTCAGTAAGTTTCTTTCTAATCACCATGACATTACTAATCCCGGCGGGTGTTTCATAAAGCTGTTCGTAAGTTAAAAGCGACTTTAAGAACGACTGGCCATCCTTTCTTGTGGTAAATGGTACATTCATTGGCGATTGTTTAGCGCGTAAGAAATGTTCACCAGTTGTTCTTAAAGTTGCTCTTAACTTACGAACAGCTTTATGAAATGGCCCCCAGACTTTATATTCAAGCCATATTCTTTTGAATAGATCATACAATTAGGCACCACTTTTACCTTTATGGGATTGATTTGTTGCAATGTCTTGACCTTGTTGACCATTTGACCCCTTTGTCACCTCTCCACCACCTCGCATGGAAGGTGTAGACATGGTAGGGGCTGAAGTAGAACTTGAAGTATACCTAGGCTGGATGATGGCATCAACATTGTCTGAAAGAGAAAAATACAAGTCAGACAGAGTGTATTACAAACATAAAAATAGAAACAAGGTTTAACAATATTTTGAATTAGGCAGCCTGCAATGATATCAAGGCAAGCACACAACCTCTCTTAACAAAGAAACATCTGTGATCATAAGCCTATCATAACCTTTCCTGTATCATATTTGGATCCTGGAACAAATTATGATTCAAGTGGGTAAACAATACTACAACTTTTCTTGGTTCCAAAAGTGACACATTGAAAGTAAACATTTCAGTGACTGTATGGGTAATTGGTGCTCTCCAAAGTACCTGTCGCCATGCTATTATGCCCTACATCAGTAGTGAGAAATCCTACGATGAAATTTTCACTGGAAATGCACAATTTTGAGCAACAGCTTCAGCTTGAACTTTAAATGTTAGTTGTTTGGTACCGACCCCATCTGAATTTCTGTGCAAGAGTAGAGTTCATTATGGTTGGATGTTAGTGTTACCAGATGGCGAGCTGGTGGGTGTTACATTAAACTGTTTGTAAGGTAAGAGAGACTTTAAGAACAGCTGGTAAACCTTTCTTATGCAGTAAATAATCACCAATGATAAGTTAATGGTGAATATAATTCACCACAAGAAAGGATCACCAGTCACTCTTAACTTACAAACAGCTATATTCAACATCCCCCCAGGGTTGTGAACAATGACCACTAACGTCTGTGTTTCTGAATTGAAAAAAATAGCCCTTTAAAACCATGAATTGCTTCTCACAAACCATTTATTCTTTCCTGTTCATACCTTTGTATGTTTGATTTTATGACCAATATACTTCCAATATTTTAAGGAAGTGAAGTCCTAAAAAGAAGCGTAAATGTTGCACTGAGTATACAAATAGTAATAGACACAGGACTAAGTGCCACTGAATAGAATTCTTACTATGGATTTCTGCCTTGGTAACTACTGCATGATCTCCATTAAATGGGGTTGATGTGAGTTGTTTTCTTTCTTCCTCCTCAATAACAGATGGCAGAGATTCAGTCTTTGGTGTGTGAGCTACACTTATCTGTATTGAAACAAAATGTCATTATCAAATTCAAACATGATCAAGAATAAAACTCGCAAAGCAGTAATGTACGACTAAATACACACAATAACCATTTTTAGAAATTGTATATCATACACAAACAAAATGAAGTAATCTCAATGAATGCATTACGGTTCCCTTTTTCACAAATCATTGAACAATTGATAGACAGAGAATGGAATCACTCTGCCACCTTTGCATGAGAATGGTCTTAGTAAATTATCATATTAATTGAAATATGAAATTTTCCTTGGAGAAAGTTGTCATTTTGTTGCTTCCCAATATAACCCAATTCAAAGAAAACACTTATTTCTCAACAACTAATAGTTGCATGAAAGAAAGCAGATTATCTTCTTCTCTGCCTCATATATCAACGTTAAGCACAAAACCAATCAGTCACCAAACTAGATTATATGTTTTATTAGTCAAAATCATTTTGAGCTTCCAAATTCACAAGACTGAGTAAATCTTTCTGTGCTACATGTCAAAATTTGAAAACATACTGAAACCCAAAACCAAGATAAAAACATTCTGTAAAGACATTTTTCCCCAGACTGTTCGGAGTTTCAATAGATCTTGCTCAGTATGCAAATCTCATGCTTTGGATCTTGTTTTCTCATTAGTGTGAGAATCTCTCTTAATTTTTTTTTTTTACAATGAATGCAGATGTTATATGGGTTCCAGTGTATCAAGTTTTCTATTTCATATGCTAATGCTAAGTTCACACCAACGGCGCTTTAAAGCGGTGGCAAAGCATAACAAAGCTTAATTAAAGCGTAAAGACCGTAATAGAGCATGAGAAAGCTTTGAGCAATTCGGGACATTCGGCAAGAGCGCCAAAAATTTTGAAACTGTTTAAAAATTTGAAGCGATCTGTCACGGATTGCGTAAAGCGGGGAGAGCGTATTAAAGCTTATCAAAGCGTCACAAAGCTTAACAAAGTCGTAGGAAAGCTTAACAGAGTTTAAGAGAGCTTGGTTCAAAGCGGTGACCCCACTTTGTACGCTCTTTCACCAATTGACATGCTTTGTTGGGACTCGTGTTCTTATAATTCCAATTGTCCAAATCTGGTGAACCCTAAATCTACTTTAAAGTAAAAATATGGGACCCAAGAGAGGTCGAGACACAACCAGGAAGAACCAGAGAGGGGGACGCAGAGGCCATGTCGTTGGGCTAGATCTCCAACTCCACCGCAGCCACAAGAAGACATACTGGTGCCAGAGCAGCCACAGCCTGTCATAGAGTCAGGGGAAGATCAGCCTATCATAGAGTCTGGGGAAGATCACCCAGAAATCCCACCAGTTCCAGCAGCCTGAAAAAGCGTAAGAATAAGCCATATTATTATGCCCAGCTGACAGAGGCTCAGAAGGAAGAGTTGATTGATTGGTTAAAACAGAACCCGTGCATCTACTCCAAGAGGCTGACTGAGTACAAAGACGCACCCCAAAAAGAGAAGCTATGGGAAGACAAAGCCAAAGCGATGGGTTTGGAGGTGGCAGCCCTGCAAACCTTCTACAAATCAAACAGAACCCAACTGAGCCGCCTGAAGAAGAGTGTTGGGAAGTCTGGTGATGGTACAGATGTTCTAGAGGACCTGTCTGCTACTTGATCGATTGATCTGGGTAAACTTCTCATTTCTGAAGGATCACATCGAGACAGTTGAGCACAGAAACGTTGTCAGCATCCATGGCACAACTGGGAGGGTAGCAGGCAGGACAGCACCAACATCCACATCTACTGGGTCAGCAGCAGCAGTACCACCTACAGCAGCCTCCAACATCCAGTCAAACTTACCAAGATCATCCACTCCCTTCACTGCTACCAGCTCCTAAGGGTATGGTGCTGCTGCTACTGCCGCTGCTGACAAGACTACCGACTCCCTGAATCTGACTGTAATGGTAAACAGAGCCATTACCGCTGCAGGTATCTCCACAAGACCACCATCTCCTGTGACTCCTCTGGGAACTCCTCCAGGACCGGAAGATGACACCACCAAGAAGTGAATTCAGTAACTTTTTTAAATTGACACGGGAGATTTTTCGATGTTTTTATGCTACATGTACTTTTGATATTTTGATGTTATAATATTTGTCTGTACATTGTGTTATGTATGATAAGACAAAGAAGGATTTTTGTTTGTTACAATGATTTGGAAACATTAATAATGTTTGCTTTGAAAGTTGTATATGTGTTATATCAAGTTGGATATATTATTATTATGTTTTGGAAACATTAATAATGATGTTTGCTTTGAAAGTTGTATATGTGTTATATCAAGTTGGATATATCATTATAATGAATTGGAAACAATGATTTGGAAACAGTGATTATAATGTTTGCTTTGAAAAGTTTAAATGTATCATATTAATGGTTCTAAACGACTAAATATGTACAATTCAGTGAAATACTTGTCGCAATAGTTTTACCAAAGAAAAAATAAAGCAATGACCGATTATCGAAAGTTGCCGATAAAAAAGTCTTCTTTATTATATTGTTAACTTGAACTGCCGAAAATTGAACATCAAATTATGATTATTTCGGAAGTTACCCATTCATCAGACCCAACAAAAACAGAATGTCGCAAATCAATAAGTTTGCCGATATGTTTATGCAATGCAAATTAAAGCACGATCTTTTCTTACTAAAACTTGTTCTAAAACGAATTAAGCCATAAGCCTACATGTTAAAATAAAAACACATATAATTGAAAACTATTCAATTTAATTATTTTACAAATCAAATTTGTCGCAAAAGCATGTGAAACATACGTAACCATGATTTCAAGTCTTCCTTTAAATAATTCCCCGGGCATCCAAAGCCTTCTTGTAATTATTACTGTTGTGTTTATAGAGTAGTGTGTCATGCGTTAGTTTTACTCTCTATCTAAAATCGTGAGAAGGCTGTCTATATACGTAACTTCATTTGAATTGTTCATAATTCTGTATTTTGTTAATAAATTGCCCAAATCATACATCATTTTTGCTTAAAACGTACAGATTTCTTGGCACATTATTGGTTAATTAATAAAACTCGTAATAGCCATGAGTAATAATCATAAAGCACTGTGCTGATGTTTGCATTTTGAACATTTTATAGGCTTGCGGTGATTTCTTTCAATATTTTTCACACTTGTGCCTGATACCTTATTGATAAAAACTTTAATATGCTGAACACTATAACTTCTGAACAGTTTGTGCACTAACATTGTCTGCTATTGTTTTAGCGATGTATCATTCCTTTTTAATGCCCTTTTGAATGCATCTCCACTTTCTAGTGCACTAATATTTCAACCTGGAAACATATACGTTACCATTGTTTATATAGCACACACTGATACATTTTTTGAGGTATTGATAATTCTTTTTGTGACTCTTATGTAAATGCATTCCTTTGATTTTAAACCTGTTTAAAACCAAAGGAATGCTTTTACATAACAGTCACCTTAACAGATAATTTTGCGGTGAAAATAATTATATTTAGACAAAATACACTTTTAAAATTTAAAGATTTTATTCCAATTTTCGATTTTAGGCTTAATGTATACACTGTAAAGACAATGACAATGACATCAGACAACAATTCTACTTTCAGAAGTACTGAAGGTCCTGCAACGTTGATACTCTTGTTATTTATTAGAAGTCTTAAAATTTATCTTCTTTTTAGAGTTTAATATATGCAACATACGTGACTCATATGAGTAACAAACGTTACCAAGGTTTAAACAGTCACTATTTCTTTTGTCATATGGTGACAGAGATTCTTTGAGAATATGTGTAAGACAAATCCATCTAAAAGCATTTGGCAGTTATCTGTAAGTTTTATGTGTATGAATCAAAATAATAATAGGAACAGTCTAACTTTACATAGTTAACAACCTCCATCATATCTATCAATATCTTAATTCACGGTTACATTAACTCATCAAATGAATGAAAAATATAGTAGAAAAATTGAAATAAGAATAGTCATATCTTCGAAACTATCCAACAAACGAAGGATAGTTTCATTATCCATCCCTTAACAGAATGATTATGGTCAAAGAAAAATAAGCGCAGTAACGTAAGTTACAGAGGTAAAATGTGCATGTTCAGCTTTAAATTTCAGAAAAATTAACAGTTTGCAACATTTCTTGCCCAAATTTTTTTTAGTTGAAATTCAGTGTATTCTCTTGCATTTTTTCGTTGTCAGAATGGTTTTGAAAAAAATCACATTTTTAATGGTTTTGGGCCTAAAGTTGGATGCATTATTTTGAAAAAAAATGTAAAAACTGATAAATATTTTGTTTTGTTAAGTTTGATGCTTTTTGTACATAGTGATAACATGTTCCATTTAATAGTAAAAGAGAATATGTCAAATAAAAAAAAAGCATTTTATAATAAAATGTAATAAAAAAAATTGAAGATATTAAACTAAAATTATGAGAACAATACAAAATACACACAAATCCCCCAACCAAAAAAGAGAAAAAAAAATTAAACAAAAGAAATAAAAATACAGAGTGTCCTACAAAAAAACGCCCGTCACACTTCCGGTCCGGAATGCGCAACAATTTCGATATCATTGGAAAGAGCCGCATTTTATAAGTAACTGACCAAAACATCACGAAATATGATTTGGTAGTTTTTATTTTATTACACTTTTTGCAAAGGGATGCAAGCAGTAAAATCATGTACTTTTGATAATTTGCCCATAGGCCCTACAGTTAAGGATTCGTTCAGCCTCATTTTTACCCCTTACAGACCTTTGCAAGAAGTATTATAACACAAAAACCACTGAACATGATTTTGGAATTTTTGGATCAGTTACTAAATGAAGAGTTGGTCTCTTCAATGAAACAAAAAATAAGGAAACAAAAAATAATGAAACAAAAAAACGACCGGAAGTGTACCTGGCATTTTTTTTATGGGACACCCTGTATAAAACATAATGAAATAGAAAAGGCAATAGAATAAAAAAATAAATAGAAAAACTCTGTTGAAAACTCTGAGTTTTCTACAAAGTTTTTTATATTTTTTTTTTTTTTCATTTATGTTCCATCACTGACATGATGCTACAGGGCATTGAATCTTTAGGTACCCGTCCTGACTCGGTCCGTACTAGCAGAGAGAAGTTCTGGATGAGACGACTTCGCACCACCCAACCTCATGGCCTGAACATCCAAGAGGGGAACGACTGATTATTCTTTCCTATCCACTTTCAATTTATAATTATATACATATATTTTTTCCCCTCAGCTCTTTTGCATAGTTCCATTATAGTTTCTTCCTCTACTTTCCTCCCATATCTCATACAAGCTCAGCTCCAATTTTTCCTTCCTTAAATTATTCAGGCGATATATAATAATTATTATATATATATATATATTTTTCTCCACTCACCACTTTTAGATTTACCACATTTGCTTATTTACATGTATACTATGGTTTCTTCATAATACACCCCCTCTCTTCTATATTTGCTTTTACCTTTTTAGGCAATTTGCTTCCTCTTTTTCACATATACAGGTTTTTTTTTTTTTCCTACTATATAGTCTTATGTTTTTTTTCCCGTCACACCTATATAGCGGATTACAATATCAGTTACACCATATGTGTATTTATATATTTTCATATACATTTCCTTTTTGGATATATGTATATACATATCACTCATAGATACATCTTTACACTTACATTCTTCTCTTAGTTTGTTTAATGCTTAATCATATACACTTATATGTCTTTTGCACATTATCAGTTGTTCCCCATTCTTTTCCTTTTTTTCCCCCACTCTTATGCACCAGTTTATTATGCCTTTCTTTGTAACCTGTTTGACCCACCTCTCACTAATTCTCTTGTTATTCATCTCTTCCTCATATCCTCTATCACTGTTTTGTTCCAGATCCTGTTTGATGTTGCCTGCCTCATTATCTTAATCCCTCTTGGCTTGAGGTCTTTTACTGGCCTTAACTTCCCTTTGTGTCTGCCTACTACTTTTCTTTCATCCCCTTCATTAACCTGATTGGTCTTCTCTACTCACTAATGCTCCTTGTTTCTAGCGTTGCTGTAGCTTGTCTGTGGTCTATATTATGGTTGTTCCACTTTATATGTTTGTCATTTTGCCTCCGACGAAGATTCTGCTAGGATCGAAAGCTTAGGCCCCTTTTGACTTTCTATTTATTTTTTATTATATTTCATTTTTTAATTTTATAATGTTTTATATTTTATTTCCTTTGTTCTATTTTCTCTGTTACAATAAGGGTTACTTATCTCACATATAAAATTGATTTTCTTACTAATTTTTTAATTAGTAAAAAAATCAATTTGTAATAATTTGTAATAATCAATTTAACAAAAATTGCGGATTTAAAGATCTTTTATCGCACATATCTAAATTTCAAATTCTGCAACTTGATTCGTTTAATTTTTCACACCTGATTTACAATAGTAGTATTATCTGATTTGTCATGGGTAAAAAATAAATAAAGTCTGTATTTATATTTTTTACAAGCAGATGAAATACATAACACCAACAATAACAGAGGGCATGGTGGACCCATCTTCTAGGCATTCAAAGAGCTCAGAGTCTGTGAATATATGGGAGTCAGACATGAGACATGTGTCCTTTACCTCCCAGCTCAATCCAGATGAACTTGTACTCTGCATCTACCAATTCCAGCAGTGGTATAGAGAAGAACTCCTTGTAGTTGTGGTAGAGACTGCCTGTGTTTGCTGGCTTCTTAATGGCTATGTGCTTTCCATCCAAGGCACTAATTGCATGGGGGATATTCCATCTCTGTTCAAACTGCTGGGCAAGGGTGCTCCATGCTTCAGGGGTGGTAGGTATGTTGAAGACCTCATCTTTATATGCCTCTACAATGGCCCTGCACACTCCTGGAATCAACTCTGATATGGTTGAGATACCACATCTGAAACCATATGCCAGTGATCTGTAGTTGTCCCCAGTGGCCAGATGTCTCAAGGTGATTGCCAGTTTGAGGCCAGCTGACAAAGGGTGCCTGTAGTTAGTCTCTTGCTTCTGGATGACTGGTGCCACTCTCGCAAGGATCTCATCGAACACCATGTCTACATCATAAGATGGTTCATACTCTGGTACATATTGAACTTCCATATCTTGTTCTTCTGCCAAAGATGCAATGATTTCGTGTATCTGCTGCATCTTTATATATACTCTGGATCAGAGGCAGGATGCAATCAGAATCTCGAATTTTGTCATTGCATAATAGAGCTTAACAGAGCCTATCAATGCACAAGAGAGCTTGATAATCGTATCAGAGCGTTATTTAAAGCGTGATAAGCGCATCAAAGCTTATCAAAGAGTAATAAAGCATATCAAAGCGTAATTTAAAGCGTAATAAATCCTGATCAATCGGCATCAAAGCCTGAGAAGCCGTAGCAATTCGGGAAATAATTTGTCGCCCAAAGCGGGAACGAACTTCGTGTCAGAGCGTATCAGAGCATAACATATCTTAGGAGATCGTGAGATTTTTTGAAAAGTAAACAAAAATGATGCCGATTTAAAGCGCGGCATTCGCCTTTGGTGTGAACTTAGCATAAAGAAAATCTTTAAATTCAGTTTGGTTGACTTATGAACTGGTTGGCAACAAACCAGGAACTTGTATAATAAACAAATATATCAGGCTTTGAGAAAGTATAGTGGAATTATTTATCCAAGGTTGGTCTGGCAAGTACTATTTTTCCCGAGGGGCTTCGCCCCTCGGGAAATATAGTAGTTTTGCCAGTCCAACCGAGGATTAATAATTCCCACTATGCTTTCGAATGAAACGCCTGATATATTTGTTTTATATCCTACTTTTAATAATTCATAACAAAAATCTATGTGCTGAGCTTGCAAAGTCCGGTTACTTGAGTTGAATTACCTACTTTTCTCCGAGCCATATCGCGCTCAGCGGAACACAGATTAGAGCCTGCGCCGACGCATTGCTGGACTTGCCCGGGAGAGAGAGCGCGCTGGCCGGTACGCCCGAGAGTTTAGCTCATAGGTTTAGCTAGATATCCAGTTTTATGAAATAATGACGTCAGACCTCGATATATCCAAAAATATATCGAGGTCTGACGTCACGCAACATCATAGTTGAAATATATTCGGTCACATGATGCTACTTGAACCAATCACTATACAGGATTTACTCAATTTAGGATATAAAACTTACTATTTTGTGGTATCGGATGGACTTCATTATCTACCAGAGTGACAAATATACCATAATATCAAGATTGAAGTAACAATGACTAACGAAGGAGTTCCATGTGTTTCTTACCCTACTAATGATTGGTTCATCAACAGAATCACAGAACTCATCTCCATCAGATTCACTCTCACTGGTTGAGGATAGGTGATCTGTACCCGCTTCAAGCTGACTCTTAGATACCAAGATAGGATGACTGAGCTCCGCAGAATCTAAAGAGTTCAATATATTAACTTAATGAAAGGTTGTCAATGGATGGATGAAGAGAGGAGAGGAGCACTCAAATTATAATCTGAAGAGGATGTGCCTCACTAAAGAGAGAAAAACAGGGTCTAGGGAACAACATTTAAATTCATACGTTATTATTTCTAACCTCTTGGTTTATCTACAATCATTGGCTTTAGTTGATTCCTGACTGAAATGCTGTATTATCAGTGCATATACCGCCAGCACCCCCACTGCTACCCACTCTGAGTGGCTAGCAAGCTAGATCGCATGAATTACAGGTAGATGAAAAGACCATTGCCTCCTCACTCTCTCTTGGTATGCAAATGGAAAGGGGGGGTCTTTCTTATATATTTTTTTATTCCTATATTCTGTGTAACTAGGTCCTCCCATGTGCCTTTGTTGGGGGATGGGGGGAACTCTTGCATAATTTGACGAACCCTTTTTTCAGACCTTGATTTCAGTTCTCTAGATAAGGGGGGGGGTCTTTCAAAAAAATGAAAGTTTTTTTTTGTTTTGGAGCACGGCTGAGCAGCTTCTTTTTCAGAAACTGCTCAGCCAGGTCCTGAAAGACCCCCCCCCCTTATCTAGAGAACTGAAATCAAGGTCTGAAAATAAGGGTTCGTCAAATTATGCAAGAGTTCCCCCCCATCCCCCAACGAAGACACATGGGAGGACCTAGTTAAACAGAATGTAGGAATAAAAACAGGGATGCCACTTGGTGTCCTCCAAAAATACTGAAACTTATCGCGGGCAGGGACAGTGTCCAAGTACAGTAAATTGGGGCATTGGGGGCGGAAGCCAAAAAAATTTGGGATGGACACAGCCTCACACAGGTAAAAAATTGGACAAGAAAAAAAAAAAAAAAAGTTATCAACAGAAATTTTAGGGGGTGGGGGGGGGGGGGGGGTCCATCGCCCCACCTCAAATTTAGGGGGGGAAGGACCAAGTGGCTTCTTATCTTGTTGTGATCGATGACTTTGAAGTCAAGGTTTGAAAAACTGATGGTAGTTAGTTGTGTGTTGCTCCTAGAACGCTAGACCAAAAGCTTCAGTCTCTGTATTTTGGTTGTTAAATCACGTTGGCTCCACTCACCAATACATAGACTGAAGAGTTGTTGGCCCGTACGTAAAGACAACGTATCAGCTAAACCAGGGAGCTCTGGCCCGCGAAGCGGGCCGGAGCTCCCTGAGTTAGCTGATACGTAACCCAAGGGAGCTCCCTGGGTTACGTATCGGCAGAGCTGCCAAGTTGTATTTTGCATTTTCAGTATTCTTATCCCCCAAAATCAGTATTTTGACCAAAAAAATCAGTATTTTTACCGTGTGAGATAAATATGCAGACCTGCCAACCTCTGGGAATGAAAAACTGTATTCTGTGAAAAAAAAAAATGTATTTTTCCCCAAAAAAGTGTATTTCATAATAAAATGCTTGGCGCACTCGCTCATCGCGGCGCTCAAGCTGCATGCAAGCTAAAATGCGCACTGCTCTTGCAGATGAAAAAAAACAAACATTAAAACATGTGTATATCTTCACCCTGGTTTTAACAAAATGATTGAAAAAAAATAAGTTACCTGAAATTACATTGATCTAATAACCATATATTTTTTTTTTACAAAAAACGTATTTTTCAAAGAAAAAACGTACTGCCGTATTTTGGTTGTAAAAACGTACTTAATACGGCTAAAACGTACTGGTTGGCAGGTCTGTATCGGCATGCAGCAGTAACGTTAGATCTAACATTCGTCGGAAACCAATTTTCGGATCGTTTTTTTTATATAAAATGTCACATTATAAAAAAATAATTACATCCAAATTTACAAGAAAATATATAAAATTCAGAAACATCGTACCTTAGACCGGAGTTACCGCTAATTCCTTTCAAATGATGATCAAAACATAGTCATCCTCGACCCTTTCGTTGGTCATCGTAAGTTGCCATCTTGGATGACGTAATCATCCTTACAGACATATTTACCAGTCGCTATTTTATCGTGATTCGTGCCGCTGCTTTGCGCTTGTCTATGTGCGTGCGTTCGGAACTTGTCGCTCGCATTGATTGGCCAGGATATCGAGAATTTTAATCGGAAAGCCTTGATAAAAGTATAACTCAATGAACGTAGTGGGTAGTGCGCGCGTTTATAAATTATGTACTGTATAATAGCAAATATCTCTCACTGCATGCATCGCAATCGAGAGAGAGAGGGGGAAAAAGGAGGACTTTCCGATTTTTTTAATACACAGAAAACAGGAAAAGTCGGGAAATAAGACATATAGCAGGGAAAAAGACGGAATTCCGTATAAAGATGGAAAAGTGGCATCCCTGATAAAAAAATATATAACATTACTGATTGATTTTATTGATTATGTGATAAGTATGAAAGGTGTCCATCTGCAGCTTCCAGTTGGCTTAAAAGAGATCAGGATGGGATGAATCACTTCTCTAAAATCAGCATGTGAACAATACATACAAAATTTCATTTCGAAGTATCTAACTGCACTCCACAAGTCTCTTTCCCATTTCAAACAAATTTACATGTAAATTAATCATCTTCATAAACTACTCAAGTTTGCTACTTTGAAACATCATGCAGCAAATATTAACCTGCTAAATAAAGAGAATATGAACTGATCAAAGGACATCTTTTTCAACATCTTTATAAAGTTTGCACCTGGTGGAACCATGCAACCATCATTCATGTCTGAACCATGACAGGATTTTATACTTACTCTCTCCTAAGTGTGAAGTTACAATTCTTTCATATCTGCTTTCCTCCTCATTGACCATTCCCTCCTCCATATGACCATTGACCTTCAGATCAGTACCAGAGCTTTCAGGTGACCCTGATTTGTCCTTTGACCTCTCGTCAGGTTCAAGGTCACCTTCCAAGAAACCATTGGTGTAATCCGAGACATCACTCACATCTCCATTTTGAAGGCTTTTGGCTTGGTCACCTTTTAAGGTAGAGGTGAAGGATAAATGTTCATTATCAAAAGAAAAAAATATGATCATGACTTACTATGTAAACAATGGGTACCAGACCTCATCTTTTCTCTTTTTTTTTGGGGGGGGGGAGGGTTTTGGTTTTGGTTTGGTTGTGATAAAATGTTAGCAAGCTCATGTTATCACCGATTTACAAGGTTAAATGCAGGCCAACATGTCATATTTTTACTTACATTCAACTAAAATCAATTTTAAAATTGAGCTTGAAATTTATGAAACAGCACCAAGAGGAACCAAACGAGTGGCTCACAAAAAGATTAACTATTGTAACTTTGCTATTATGGTAACTGCCATGGTAACAGGGCTCAGCAACAAATCACAATCAAGGTTTCCATGGTAGTTATAATGGCAAAATTTACTATAATTGCAAATCTTTATGAAATGGGCCACAGGTATCAAATAATAAAAGATAATTAAAAGATATGGAATTGGTAATAACTACTACTGATTTAAAATTTAAGATGAGATGTCTTATCTTAAAATCTGCAATAGGCTTTACATCAAAACATCTAAGCATAGTATAAGGAACAGATATGTTTTTATTGCAGACACTGGGCAAACAATTGTGAACATTTTTAGTATCATAGTTCATTGGATCAGATAACAAAGACATTCATTCAATTTGATGTATTCATACTCTGTTTATTGAATTTTACATTTTCTAAATCAATATGAGATATATTTTTGATATTTATTTTTTCATTGCTGCATGGAAGACTCTAAGCTTCATTAAATGGGCAATCCACAAGAAATTTTAATAGATCTATGGAAATAATTAATCAATTACTATTGAAGGTAAAATGAAGGTAAAAAACCCAAGAAAAGTCCTTAAAAAAAAATATAGTTTCTCTATCTTACAGACAAGTTTCAATGAATTCCAAAGCAGTGAGATTGCCTTACCACTCTTATCAACTTTAGTCTCTTTCATCTTGACCCCTCCATTAATATGACCATTGACCTTTGTGACCTGTGGAGAAGATGACACTGAGACCTCCTCCAATTCTTCCTCATGAACAAGTTCAAAGAAAGGTCCCATGACCTTGAGAAAGGTCACCACGTCTTCTGTCTGTGGCATGGTTTCTATTATCTAAGTAAATGAATCACAAGAAAATGTTTTGAATCAATGTTATTTCAATTATCCTTATAAAAGCAGAAAAACAAATAAAATGGACAGAAAAAGTTGATTGTTTCCACATTTATATTGAATATCTGTAATATGCCAAAAATTTTATAAAACATGTACATGCATGTATCAAACCTCTTTTAATCATTTAATTGATTTTGTACAAGGAATACCAAACACTTTTAGATGCAAAAAAGATTAATCATGCAATAACAAGATAACATATTACATGCACACATTTCAAATGAGAAAATAATAACTTGGCTACATGCACACGGGACAGCAAGGAACAATCAAAGAAAAAATTCCATAAGAGGAAAATTTTACATGTCACTAGTTTATGGTAAGAAAATCAGGATCAAGCTTCAAAACCACAGACAGACAATTCCATAAAATGATCAACCTTTTTGTATGTCTGACCCCCATTTTTCTCAAGTCTTACTTCACTTTATACACTGACCAAGTCATGGTCCTTTAAGAACATTTCAGACTGTTAAAAGAACCAGAAATCAAAGAAAATTTCATGAAGGTCCCCACATATTGGGGGTCAGACAAACATATTTGATGGAATTGCCCAGATGCTGCCTCTACAAGCACTTACATGTAACCATAATTCATATCCCTTCTACATGTAGATTTTTGTCAAAGCTCTAGAATTCTGTTTCATCTCTAGTTTAATGATACACAGAAGTTCTTTTCATGCAAACAAATTGCAGAAGAATTAAGAAACTGTCTCAAATTGATTGGGATACATTAATTGTAAGAAATCAGTGCATGCTTCAAGTCATAGAATCCCCACAATGATCAGAAATTTAACAGTGCTGTGAATCATATGCATTACACACAAAAAGGCAAGTATGAAGTTGCATACAAAGATTTGGCCCAAACATCTTAGCCGAGAGTTGTTGTTTTTTGGTCATAACAAAGTCAGGGCAATTTAAGAAACAATTTTTTGCAGTGGACCTTTTAACTTTAATACTTTACCTAAATAACTCCCAAAAAGATGACCAAGTTACCCCCCCCCCCCCGAAAAACAGTTTATATCACTATTTCAAAGAAAACAACTCACTTTGTACATGTGAGGAATATCCCGAGCTTTAGAATTATCCAAGATAGTCTAAAGTAAAAGCAGAAAACAAACATGCAATATCTAAAAATAAGTCAAGATAAATGACATAATGCAAACTTCATAGCACAATGTGAATAAAAAAAATCACCTTTTCTTCTCAAATAAACCTGTGACCAATGATATTTTCTTTTCACATCATTACTATATAGGCCTTCTGATTTCAATATGCTTTCCAGGTTAATCAAGCTATGACTGCATGTGCAGTACATAAAGAATCATCAGTAATTTGAGATCCTTCCAGTAAGAATGTTAGCTCTAACTTCATTAAATACTACATTTTCCCAAATTCCCAAGTAAACATGTATTATAAATAAATTTGAGCACTTTTTGATAGGCACTCTACCCAATACACTATGAATAATTTTCTATATCTACATAGCTTCTACACATGGATGCTTGCAAGTGATGCTAGATTTCATACCATCAGAACAAATAGGGGAAGGCGGGGTAAGTTGTGACACTTTTTGCTTTATGCATGTTAGAATTGATATGATTAATAATCTTGTAGAAATAAGTACCTTTCCTTAAAAATTTGATTCTTCTGAAATATTTTTCACCTATATATAACTCTCTACCCCCACACTGAAACTCATTGTCACCTTTGTAAAAATAGATGTCAAATGGCTCAACTTGCCCCATCTGTGGGGTAAGTTGAGCCACAAAAACTATGTACAAAATGTATGGGAGAAGAACCAGCATGTCATTTTTTAAATTTAAAGTCTTTTCACTTGCTAATTCTCTATACATTGTAAACTAACTTTCTCTAAAAGGAGCCATGTAAATTTGCTTCTTTCTGCCTATATATCAATGTTTTTTTTAGTTTTTTTATATATATATACATTACCACAAGAATTACCATGGCTCAACTTGCCCCATGTTAGCTGGCTCAACTTGCCCCATGTTAGCTGGCTCAACTTACCCCAGTCCGAACTTAAGGCGACAATTTCGCATCCTCACATTTCTTATGTATCCATCATGTAAAAGACTATGACAAGAATGAAGACACATACCTAGACTAACAATATTGTTCTTATGTCTTTATTATATTTCAAGACGTATGTGTGTAAAAAGCACTTATCTATTTCACACCCTTTTTTTACTTTTTTGGCTGAAATTTGTATTTCTCCCTTTAAAAAAGTACTTTTTGTTTCAAAGGTTAAAACAATGTGGTGTGGTTAGGGGTTATGCAGTGGGTCATCAATACATGACACCACCACAATGTCTGACTCATTCATTATTGGCCTAGGGCTGGTGGCTCAACTGGCCCCTATGCTCAACTTACCCCGCCTTCCCCTACCGATATACAGACTTTACAGCTGAAAAACAATAAGATTACAAGAAAAAATATGAAAGGGGATACACCTGTACATAAAACAAAATATTACAGACTAGAACAAAATCAAAATGCCACAATATAATGATGATAATACAGTTGGCTCTTACCTGTAATAGTTCTTCAACATACAATCTCTTTGCCTCATCACTCCCCATCTCACCTAAAACAGACCATGCTTGCCTGTGAGAAAGAAAGAGGACAGGGGTAATAAGGAGTCAGAGAGAAGAGGGAAGGAGGAGAAAGAGAATAAATAATTAGTAAGAATGAGAGAGAGAGCAAAATTATGAAAATGAAAACAATTATAATGTAATTATCGATTTTCTTGTTCATTTTATAACTTGATTATATTTTAAAATCAATTTGAATATTTGCATACACCAAAAACCTACAATACCACATATTGTGTCATGCATAGATATATGCACACTGCATACACATTGTTTCAATTTTAGGGGGTGGGAACTCTGGGGAGTATCCCTCTGAACAAATATTCTTAGATCATTCCATGTGCAAAAAAGGGGGGAATGAGGGAAGAAGTGTTATAGAAAAAAAGAGGAGGACAGTGAAAGAAAAGTATCCACCACCTCTCAAAAAACATATGTATGATTTGCCCCTCCCCCACCAAATTAAATGAATTAATAAATGGAAAATAACAAATAACAGAAAATAAAACGATTAAAAAAATAAAAAATAGAAAAAGAAAAAATAATAAAATAACTAGAAAATCTTTTTATCGAAATAAAAAACAATATAAATGAAAGGTTGATTTTATGTTCCTATTCATAGCATTCTCTTTTTATAACACCAAATGCACATTTGAACCATAAATACAAGAACCTAATCTGACATAGCTAAAACTTTTTTGTACTTTACCTCTTCTTCTACTCCAGGCCAACTAGATCATTGAATAAATATTTGATGTTTAACAATAATAATTCCAGCAGATATCTTAAGAATAACTTGTACTTTGTCCATTACAGTGATTCCAATTGGCGTTCATACTGTGTAAACACTTTGTGATACTATTAATATAGATTCTTGCCGAAATCAGCAAAAACACAATTTTGTAGCCTTTGATTCTTAAGATACTTTGATTATTTATCATTCACTTTTGCACCTTTCCAAACACTACATGTACTTTGGTTTTCCATGGATAAATGAACATAATTCAGGGAAATTTTCAGATTTCAGTCATACTTAATTCAAAATCACTAAATCAATCCATATTATCAGAAAAAAAAAGGAATTCAAAACAGATGTTGTCAAATGCTATATAATCTCAAGATTGTTTTCAATGTCAAGGTTGAGTGAGGTTATTCAATGTATTTAATGACAAGAAATGCTAAAATTTACTCTTAAAAATATCTCCTGTAATCTTTTATAAGTAAAAACTTAATGGTCACTCATGTATGACTTGATGAATAGATTTTCGTCAAGGAACAATTCAGCCAAATTATTTTGCTAAGTCCATTCTTAATTCATGTGCTGTGTTTACAGGGGTACCGGTACTCCAAGCTGTAAATATAAACAAAGTATTATTCATAGAGCAAAACACTGACAATTTCAAAACTGAGTATTGAATTTTCAAGGTTAGCAATGTTTTGTGAAAATAGTCTATTGCACACAATCATGAATATTCATTAGATGGGCTGATGATGCCATGTCTCCACTTTCCTTTTTCTTATGGTATTACATGAAATCATAATCATTTCATATTTATATATATTGTGTGTATGGTATGTCTCCCTTGTAACAAAATGAATATGTTATGCATTTAATCAGTTGTCACTACAATTCTTTTTCATTCTTGGTGGACAAAATTTGATTACATGTAAATGTAATTTCATATGATAAAATAATGATGTAATTTACTTGCTCATTGCATATTCTTTACTTATCGGCTTTACTTTTAATTGCAAAAACTTTAACATTATTCTGGAGAATTTCCCTTCTATTTGATGGTTTCTTATGCAATTTTGTATATCTATGCATGTGATATATCTAATATGTAATGATTTATTACAAATGTTTATGTGAGTAAAACAATTTCCCATGTGGACAATAGAATGAAGTTGAATGAAGACATGCATATAACTCGAAATAATGTAGTTTTGAAATGTCATAGATTTGTTATCCCTTGTCCAATTTCGATGAAATTTTCAGTGTTCTATTTGTCTGTTAAAATCATATCAATTTCAGCCAGGTCTACCCAATCTGGACTTGGTCAAGTCTTACACCATGTACTCACCACTTCTGTGTCTGTACAACGTTCCAAAATGCAGGCTTGGCCTGATGGCATGGACCCTCAGTAGCTTGTTTATAGAGTCCATAGAAACGTTTCATCAGCTCGTAAGAGGGCTGAAATGGACCTGTTGAAAGAGAGATTAAATATACTTTGAGTTTAGCCAGAGCCACATGCAGTCATATATACATGTATGTAATAATAATAATAATAATAGTAATAATCTAAGATTTATATAGCGCATGTATCTGTCAATAATGACCCTAAGTTGGAAATCAAATTAAAAACTAACTCCACAATAGTTAGGCAAATGCTAGCTTTGTAAGGTGACTCTTAAATTTGATGTGGAAGAGTTGTGGTGAATTGCAAGTCTTCATGTCTGATGGGAGTGAATTTCACAAACGAGGGCCTGCAACAGAAAAAAGATCTGTCACCCAACCTCTTCACTCAAACTGGTTGACATTTCCTGAACAAAGATCAGGGGCCTGTCTTACAAAGACTTGCGATTGATCCAATAAATCGCAACTATGGAAAGCCAGCAAAATCAACATATATAATGCATGTTTGTTCAAATTTTCTTCTAGATATAGTAGTATAGTTTAGTATAGTATAGTATTCAAACCAAATCAAACACAAACAGTGGTACAAAGCATAACATCATTTGATGTCTATTCATAAATTCATTGACTTCTTTACCATTTGGTGTGTTCTCCTTTGTTTACAAAGAAAATATTGCAAATTTCCTGTTGAAAAAATAGTGACAGTGATAGATTTCAATAGATACGATTGATTGGATCAATCGTAACTCTTTGAAAGACGGGGCCCTGGTCCACATGATCTCTTCACCTCCAGAAGATATGATAGGTACAATGGTGTCTGGTTTGTTTTAAGTTTAAAGACAAAGAAAAGAACTTTGTATTTAAGTCTTTGCTTAAGAGGCAGCCAGTGTAATGCCTTGAGAACTGGAGTGATATGATCCGACAGCTCTGAACCCTATACAAGTCGTGCGGTAGAATTCTGGACCTTCTGTAATCGTTTTGTGTGAGACAAGAGCATGAACTGCCTGGTTCGTTGCACGGGGATTCAGGTAATCCCGGATCTGATGAATCTGCCTAATGTCATAAAATAATGATCTGATGTAAGACTATATGTGATGAAATTTCAGATGACTTTCCAAAACGAGCTATCAATTTTAGAAATACTTGTAGCTTAGCAGTTACATGATAAGAAATCAACCTTTTAATGGGTTGTACATGCTAAAAAGGTCACACCTTTAGTTAAGTATTTTTGGCTGTTAATATGGTCAAATTCATTAGAATATTTTTCTCCACTTATTTGGCATGATGTTGATTCCTCAACGTGGTATAAGTTCATTAATGCTAAATGACCTTTGAACCTGGTCATGTGACCTGAAACTCAAGCAGGATGTTCAGTGATACTTGATTACTCTTATGTCAAGTTTCATGAAAGAGGCCCATACACTTCAAAGTTATGATAATAAACCCCTCAAAAAAAGTTTAGAAATCATTTAATTCTCTTTAAAATGATACCATGCTCGTTATGATCATGCCATCACAAAAAGAGCAGGATTCAAAAGTGTTGGATGAGGTCTGAATTGAAAAGCTGCAAAACGAGCAAAAAAAGTTTGGAAATCTGAGTTTGGCCATTAATTTCTCCCAATTTCCAATTTTACACAATGCATATTTGATATCATTGAAAAGATCATGTAATTCTCTTTAAAATGATACCATGCTTGTTATGATCATGCCATTACGAACAGAGCAGGATTCAAAAGTGTTGGATAAGGTCTGAATTGAAAAGCTGCAAAACGAGCAGAAATGGTCATGAAGTGTCAACTACAGAACATGATTCTTTTGTCTGTGTCAATAGAGATGAAAATCCATTCACATCAAGCCCCTGCTTCTTCATTTTTTATGTTTTGTTGTGGTTTATGTAGTGATGGTTCTGTGAGATAACATGGTTTGAGTCATGGTTTGAAATACCCATGCATGTTTGTTTGTTTGTTATGTGTTTGCTTGTGCAGAGGTGTGTTTGATTCCATGTTAATGTTGATGTTGAGGTGCATGAAAAATATTAAAAGAAACCGCTGAGAAACTCACTCATCACCACTGAAAAAAGAACAGTGACTTTCAATATTGTGTCATTTGAAACTATTTAATTTTGACCTAGCCCCACTGGGGTTTCCCGGGAATTTTCGCGGTGGAAACTTTCCAGGGGAATAAACGGGAATTTATTGGGAATTTTCAAGAAATGTTGGGAATTTTAAAAAAATAGCAATTTTCTGATATTTATAAACAGGAATTGAAAGGATTACCCTGGCAGATGATGCTTGATTGTGCTTTGTCAGCAAGTTTAAAGCCAAATATTATGCTCAGACAGTCAGACAAGGCAGAAATTCAATGAATTTCATGTAAAAGTTGATTACTGTATTAGTGGCTGAATGGTACGTGCGATGGCAGTACATGTACACTGCAAATGCTTTACACAAGGGATATATGCATTGTTCATGGAATGATGCCTATTGGATATTCTGATCTTTTTGCAGATGATGAGAATCATTATTAATAATAATTATAACATTATTGTTATTAGCATTATTATTATTATTATTTTATGATCATTTCTTTTTTTTCATTTATTTCTGCATAGCAGAAGTGAGAACTTGGTGCTGTTTGTGGCGTTAATTTGATGAGTATAAATACAGAATGCTGGTTCAAGCTTAAGTTTATTTCAGTTCAATTAACCCACTTAGAAATAAACATTTTGTTCGTTATTTTCAAAATACTGTAGATCAAATTAAATGAAACTGATATGAGATTGTCATTTAATATCATAAAAGATATAAAATTAATAACAAGTTTCTCAATCTCAATCAAGGTCAAAGGTCATTTGAGGTCAACAAACTTATTGCATGTTTTTTTTTCTCCCTTGTGAAAAATTATTCATCTTGATTTGCTTTCAAACTCAGCCATTATATTGTTATTTCTCCCCCCCCCCCCATTTTTTCGGGGGTGGAGGGGGCATCTTAGAAATAAATGAGCAATGTAACATTTTAGTTCCTGGAACTGATTTTTCCCATTTGAAGACTCAAGCCAGTGCCATTGCTGCTGGTGGGATTAGTCTGCTGTGCAAACCTAGTCTGCAGGCACAGACCCTGATTGAAACTTTGATCAACAAGTGGGTCTCCAAGCAAAGACTAGCACATAAAATCTTGTTTCCTGAGGGAGAGGGCCTTCATTCAGTACACAAGGCATGAGTAGGCTGCACATTCAGACCCTTAACTTGAGTGAAGGCTTTGCATAGCAGACAAGTGCAAACCCTTCCTCGAGGAAATTGGTCAGAATAATTATGCAGCCCAAGGTTTCTGCCAATGACTTGTGTACAGAAGGTCCTTTCAACAGAAAGTTTGTGCAAGTCTTGCGTGAAGACCGACTTGTGGATCAAAGTTTCAATAAGGGTCTGTGCGTGTAGACTACATGTAGGGGGGCAATGTTCTCTTAACATGTTATTATATAATGGCAGGTTCTTACATAACAAGGCAAAAGCGATTTTGTGTCTCGCCCACTCATGAAAATAACCAGAAATATCATGATTTGCGAGGGCACGCAACATAATTGTATTCAAAACTTCATTGTGAAATGACTGGGATGGAATAACACTTGTCGTAAGAGTCTTGCACGTAAACTTTAATGTTGACCTCAAAATGAACTTTGACCATACCATGTGACCTACCAACACAATAGCATGCAGGTCCCCTAAGTACATCTACCATCCAAGTTTGGTTGAAAAGTAATTTACGGTTGCAGAGTTATGTGTCATAAGAGTCTTGCACGGAAACTTTAACATTGACCTAAAAATGACCTTTGACCTTACCATGTGACCTCCGACTGCAGCATGACATGCAGGTCTCATAATTACATCAAAAATCCCAAGTTTCGGTGAAAATGACTTGCGCTGCGGAGTTAGGTGTCATGAGAGTCTTACATGTAAACTTTAACTTGACCTGAAAATGACCTTTGACCTTACCATGTGACCTCCAACTGCAGCATAACATGCAAGTCCCCCAAGCAAGCCCCCGAAGCTACCGCCATTTTGTTTAATCCATTAGAAGCTAAAATAAGCCCTCATTAATATTAATTTCGTACGATGCTCCCTCGTCAACTGTGGTTTTGTACGTGTATTAGACAATACGCACATCAGCGCAATGACAAAGGTCAACTTGGCAAATTTATTAATGTATTCATTTTGTTACGCGCTCGTGACGCGAAGGATTCAGCGAATCAAGCAAGCGCAAATCTGAGACGATACGTTGCGCTCTATAAAGTATCGATATCACAATCGATATCACTTAAAAACAAAGCATTGTTTGTATTGCGTCTTATAGGCCTTTGCCAATTCCAAAAGGGAAGATGAAAATAATAGATCAAGTCGTGATTAGGTAAAGAGGTCTCTAGTGCTTTTGCCATCCCTAAATTGTCACATGTTAAGATATACAACAATCTTAGTTTTTAACAAATGTAAAGAATCTCGACTCTAAATTATAGCCGGCAGAGGCCGCGGAAAGATCAAAGGGGGCTGTTGTACTGACCTAAAAGTTTTTTTTTTTTGGGGGGGGGGGCGGGGGTGGGGGCAAAACATGGTTATTACAATTTGATGGTAATTTTCACTGGTTGAGACTATGGTTACTGAAAAAAATAACTGTCACCACTTAAAGAGTACATTTCTTGTTAGAAACAAATTTCGAGAAGCAAAAAAAAATCTTCATGGATCCCCGTGCGATCTTCATCTGGCGTCCGTTTCATAATGAATTACAGCTATTTAAAAATATTGCTATTATTGTGATTACCGTGGTAACCTTGATTATGATTGGTTGGTTATACCATCGTAGTTACCATACTTGTAACTCATGATGAAACGGACCCCAATTTATCATGTTTAATACGTTTCCTGTCCCCTTTATTCTCAAGCATTTCTTACTCTGTTTTTTTTCTCCATTTAATAATTTTCCCACTCAAAATTCTTTTGTGCCGTCTTTCTCCTACATATGTAGAGCACATTTTCAAAAGGGGTTAGGTCCCTTTTTCATCAAACTTGATTTGTATGTCTTAATGTATAGATTTTTAGTAGCTATATAAGATGATACCGTAGAAAAGTTGAAATTCCTATTAAAAAGTGAACTAATATGGCAAAGAAAAATCACCTTTTTTTCAAAAGGGGTTAGGTCGATTTCAGTTTTGTTGCAAAAGGGGTTAGGTCCACACAGACTTTTTTGGAAAATAATATCTACAAAAATATGAAGACAAGTAGATTTCTTTTATACCCAATTTTATGTTCTCATGGTACACTGTAAAAAATATTGGGTAAAATTTTTACCACCACGAGGATAATTATGTATCCAACCAATTTTGGGCAGTATTTTACCCAATGCGGAAAGCATATTGTCCAGTAAGGTTAAAAAATAAGCAGCAATTACTTTAGAATGGGCAAAGTTTTCATCACACTGGATAAATAAAAATGCCCAAAAGAAATGCCCAATGTTGGTTGGACACATAATTACCCTCATGGAGCACTTTTACCCAATATTTTTTAGAGTGTAGGGTATCATGAAAATTCAGTTTCGCATAAGAATATTGCAATATGGGAGAATTAAAAAAAATATATTTTCTGGGAGTGGACCTAACCCCTTTTGCAACTAAACCCCTATACAGAACTCATTTGTCAAAGGGGTTAGGTCCATTTTTCACATATTTTATTGTTTTTTGTCTCTAAACCTCTAAATTTTCAGTCATTCTGATGATACCAAAGGAAATTTCAAATTCAAATGAAAACGTGAATGGAAGTGGCAAAAAAAAAATCACTTTTTTAATCAAAAGAGATTGGATTCACTTCAATTTACTTGCAAAAGGGGTTAGGTACACAATGATATTTTTTTTAAGTATATAGAAAAAATTGAAGACAGGTAGATTTCTTTTATACTCAATTTTATGTTCACTGTTCACATGACAGAGTAGTACATCATGACAATTTAGTTTCTCATAAGAATATTGCAATAAGTGAGAATAAAAACTTGGTTTTTCTCGGAATGGTCCTAACCCCTTTTGCAACTAAACTCTTCATATATTTCCTTCTTCTTTTCCCACTTGTTATCTGTCTCCTGGTTTCCATAAATCTCGTCTTATTTCTCCTCCACCCCTTTTGTTCCTACTTCCCACATTCTAGCTCTCTTACCACCCCCTCTACATTATCTCTTCATATGTGCCCCTCCATTTGTTTCTCATCTCTTTTCAACCCACTTGTTATCACTCTTTCCCTCTCTCGATCTTCATCTCATTTTCAATTTTGCCAATTCCAAATCCCTTTCATTTTAGCTCTGTACAAATACTATATGAACAAAAATGAAAGACATAAAGGAATTCTCTGGTTAGTGGTGAATTTTATTAATTAGCCATAAAAAAATATCACATTATCAGAGGATTAAGCTTTACCTTTTTCTTAAGCGTATGTTAATACTTTGAACCAAAATAATTTTTTTGTATACTGGGGCAGCGATCCTGGGGAGGGGGGGGGGGGCACAGTTCCCCCTACTTCTTGAAGCACTGAAAAGTGCCTTTTTATGCAAGAAAAATGCCCCCTCACGAACGTGTACTGTGTCCCTTTCACCTGACGAGAACCTGTTTTAGGTGTTAGCAAGTGCTCTTCCTTGTATGCAATTTTTTTACCCAAAAATGCCCCCCCCCCCCCAGGAAAGTGTTCTGTGCCCTTTCATCTGAGGGCCCGTTTCATGTGTTAAAGAGTGCCCCCCTTGCCTTCTTGTAAGTGCCCTTTCTCGAATCTCTGCCCCCTTTTACCCAAGAAAAGTGCTCCTAAAGAACTTGTTATGTGCCCCTTTCACCTGAGAAGGACCCGTTTTATGGTCACCATGACGATTGCCCTTTGAAACAAGAAAACAATATTCTCATTTCGATAATATACTTATGAAGGAAATCCTTTGTGCATTAAGTTTAATCATTCATGAGTGGGGTATAAGCAGTTTCGTACAGATGGAGGGGGGCTTGAAGGACTCTTGCCCCCCCCCCCCCCCCAAAAAAAAAAAAAAAAAAAAAAAAAAAAATCACGACCAAGAAAAAAAGAGAAAAGGAAAGAAAAGGGTGAAATATATCATTCTGAATATTTTAGATTTTCTTTTAAAAAATGTCAAAATTTTGCTCGCTCGCAACTTCTTAAAAATTTCATGTAATACAGCATTTTCCCTATGCCCCCCCCCCCCCACTTTCAACTTCACTCCGCCGCTCCTATTTGTATGTTTATAGCTTCTCCTTTTGCAACCAGTTTTAATGAAAATCAACAAGAAATTTCATACGTCATGAATTTGGGGTTGTGATAATAATTTTTTGTTGTTGAAAAATTGGACTTGGAAAAAAAAACCTTTTCCATCTTCATCAAGTGGTTCCTAAGTCAGACTCTTCAATGTTGAATTGTTGGATATCTTGAATGAAAACATCTGTTACACCAGTCCTGCAGATTGAAAAAATAGAGAAAGAAAATCAATGAATTTAAATTAAAATTGTCGTGATTTATGAAACTTAAATGTTTTAAGAAAAGTGAGACTATACATATATATGTTTCTTCAACACATAACAGGAAATCTTACTTCTACTAATTATAAACTTGTACTTCTATAAAGCATATCACTTAAACCTGTTCTATGCAGTTTACATACCACTCTCCATTATCACTACATGTACTCTATGAAAAAATGCCAGAGATTTCTCATAATATGAATATATGAATCAACATATGTAAATTATATAAATAGTCAGAATTAAAGTTGATATGTTTGTTGCACAGAATATTTTGATCTGTGATTAAAAACGACACTAACTATAATTTAAAAACAAAATTGAAATGGGTTTTTCAAAGGCAGGTCTATTTGTTGCCAAAAAAATGTGAACAACCTCCATTATTAAAAATATTCACTAATTAACTCACTCATATAACTACTGTAGGTTGTATTTCTCTTTGTGGTCTAGTCGCTGTTCTATTAGGCCTACTTCACCAATTATTTATCATCATCAATCACCTCCATGGAAATTGTAAAACTGCATCATCCTATTGGACAAAATGTAAAATAACAAGATTTTAAAAAAATCTACAAATATGAAATATGAATATCACACTAAAGAATGCATAAAATGAATTTTGTAAAATATGAAAAATAAATATTGCTTTGTTTATAAACAAATAGGAAATAAAAAGGCCATTTAATTACTAGTAGATCAAGGACATGACCTTATTTTATAAATTTGCCCAAGGTACTTAACTTTTGGCATTGGTTCTATTTTAGACTCGAGAGCCTGTATATTTAAGAAGTGTATATTCATAACAGATCCTACCTCTTTGTGGCTCAGATTATTTTTATTTAATGTAAACATGGTTAACATTCAATGCATGTAATGTATCTGTAATTTTGTATGGGTTAGTTTAAGTTTTATACCTGGATGAGAATCTGCAAAATGATGCATGCACTTATGATCATCATCTTGAACCATATAGGTAGACCTCTACTGTTTTTACTTGTTCTTCAAACTCAACCTGTTTGTGAAAGAAGAGAGAGAACAATAATAAGAAGTGATCTTTTTCATGGCCGTATCAAATGTATAGGGGGAGGGGTTTGGGTAAGAGCTGAAATGTGAAAACCTTCACCAAAAAGAGAATTGCATGACATCCTTCAATTTTACTTTAGAAAATGCACAAAACGGCCCTAGGTAATATTGGTCGCTTCTGGCCCTCGCTTTCTGAATTTTAGGTTTCTCCAAATTTTTTCACATGTCTGCCCCCCCCCCCAAAAAAAAAAATCTGGATCTTTTTATTTCTGAATCTTATTTCATTAGATTTTAACATAATTTCATAATCTCATGCACTAGGTCTAGATCTATTTGTAAGAAAGTATAGATCTAGTCCAACGAGACTCAATGCTGTGCGGCAGCATTCATGTATCTAAAATCTAAATTAGGTCTAGATCTAGACTAACAATGGACTCTCGATCTATCTAGACCTAGAAAGTAAAGCTTCGGTTATAAACCCTATCGGTTTAGAAATTTTTGATGTCTGACTTTGACTTTTATTCCTGGCCAAGACTTCATTGCCATTATTGACCGAGAGTAGATCTAGAGTACTAGTAGTACCGTACTCACTACTAGATCTAGTCCGACTCCTTGGTCCACTGACAGTCATACTCGTACATGTAAATGGAGTCGTTTAGGCCCAGACCTAGATCTAGGCCTAAATTACAGACCTAGATCATAAGCCCTGGGGGTAAGTATCGAGGGTTGGGAAAGTATAAGTTAGACTAGATTTTAATTAAGTAGGCCTAGCTCTTGATAGCATCGATGAATAAATAAAAGTAAAGTAGGCCTAGCCTAGATCTAAGTATAAAGTAAGTAGGGCCTAGGATTAAGAAGATTTAGGTCATAGATATATTGATAATAAGACAAACATGCAGAGCAGCATGTTATTTCTAAGACCGAGTCTATATATTTATGAATAACAATAAGAGTTAAAATGGTGGGGGCTAAATGCAGAAGCCTGAAGTTATGCAAAATAAATTTGATATCTGAAACAAAGTGAGGACTGACACAATGACAGGCGTATCTTCATCCACACTCCGCTTCACAGTTTATTCCCGACTGAGTCTCGATCTACTGAAGACAGATGCAGATCTCCCTCTAGATCTAACGTTACAGTGTACAAACAGAAGCCTCATTCTTCTTGTTTTAATCAATCGTGGGTTGGTCCTTGTTGGAGGTGAACCAAAACCAGCCCGATTATCTCTAGATTCCCAGCCGGCTAGGAGCCCGTACAAAATACACTGCAAGCAACATACAGGCTGCACTGGGCAACGATGACAATCTAACTTCAATTTCAAAGACCAAATTCTGCTTTCCTTTAACAGAAGAATGATAGCAAACTCTCTAATTTGTTAAAGAAATAACCTAAGATCACAAAATACAGTGTGAAATGTGTAAATAGTCCACTGAATTCATGTGGTTATATCAATTTATACGTACTCACCGGAGTGTTCGTAGATCCATTTTGTGTGTGGAAAGAAAAGTTTCAGAATGAATAAATTAGATGACGTAATGAGGTCAAATGAATAATTATTTCTGTAACACGATACCACTAGTATCGATGACAAAGAATCGGGGAAATCGCGTATTAATGACGCTCTTAGCCAATGAAAAGGCCGGATTATGAATATCTTCAGGCTCATGAATGTCAATGAGGGCTTATTTTTGTCTTCAAATGATCGCGGTAGGCGGAGCCTAATCTCATTTGTTTAGTGCTGAACGCGCACGCAGCTTTCGGTCTAGTAATATATTATAAGGTCTTTGCCCCCAAGTCCATCTACCATCCAAGTTTGGTTGAAAAGTGACTTACGGTTGCGGAGTTAGGTGTCATAAGAGAGTGTTGCATGTAAACTTTAACGTTGACCTGAAAATGACCTTTGACCTTACCATGTGACCTCTGACTGCAGCATAACATGCAGGTCCACCAAGTCCATCTACCATCCAAAATTGGTTGAAAAGCGACTTATGGTTGTGGAGTTATGTGTCATAAGGTTTGTGACGGACGGACGACGGACAACATTTGGATCCCTAAGTCTCGCCTTCTATGGCGCGCCGTTTGACCAATAATTCAGATAAACACTGTTTATCGCCGATAAACAGTGTTTATCGCCGAAAAACACTGTTTATCGAGCGATAAACACTGTTTATCAAGCGATAAACACTGTTTATCGAGAGAAACTATGTTTATCGACTGAAAAACACAGTTTCTCTCGATAAACAGTGTTTATCGCCGAAAAACACTGTTTATCGCCGATAAACACTGTTTATCGAGAGAAACTGTGTTTATCAGTCGAAAAACATAGTTTCTCTCGATAAACACTGTTTATCGCCGATAAACACTGTTTTTCGGCGATAAACAATGTTTATCAAGCGATAAACACTGTTTATCGATAAACATAGTTTCTCTCGATAAACAGTGTTTATCGCTTGATAAACATTGTTTATCGCCGATAAACTATGTTTTTCGGCGATAAACACTGTTTATCGAGAGAAACTATGTTTTTCGACTGATAAACACAGTTTCTCTCGATAAACACTGTTTATCTGATTTATTGGACAAATGGCGCGCACTTATGGCGCGCCGTTTGACCAATAATTCAGATAAACACTGTTTATCGCCGATAAACACTTTTTATCGCCGATAAACCGTGTTTATCGCCGAAAAACACTGTTTATCGAGCGATAAACACTGTTTATCAAGCGATAAACAGTGTTTATCGAGAGAAACTATGTTTATCGACTGAAAAACACAGTTTCTCTCGATAAACAGTGTCTATCGCCGAAAAACACTGTTTATCGCCGATAAACACTGTTTATCGAGAGAAACTGTGTTTATCAGTCGAAAAACATAGTTTCTCTCGATAAACACTGTTTATCGCCGATAAACACTGTTTTTCGGCGATAAACAATGTTTATCAAGCGAAACTGTGTTTTTCAGTCGATAAACATAGTTTCTCTCGATAAACAGTGTTTATCGCTTGATAAACATTGTTTATCGCCGATAAACAGTGTTTTTCGGCGATAAACACTGTTTATCGAGAGAAACTGTGTTTTTCAGTCGATAAACATAGTTTCTCTCGATAAACAGTGTTTATCGCTTGATAAACAGTGTTTATCGCTCGATAAACAGTGTTTTTCGGCGATAAACACTGTTTATCGGCGATAAACAGTGTTTATCTGAATTATTGGTCAAACGGCGCGCCATAGCTTTCACCTCTGTTGGGCGAGACATAAAACTGTTGACATTTAAAGAAAAATGAAAAATAGTGTAATGCAATTTTTTTTTCTATGTTGAATTGAAAAGCTTTAATGCTCCATCATGTTAATGGATAGTGTATTTATGTGCAGTATGATGAACATTTTATACCCTGGGCAATTTAAAGAATGGAGAATAGTTTAAATAAAGATGGAAAATATAATATTTGAGGATATCAATTTATCACTTTTTATGAAAATATGAAAATTCCCGGCAGCTGAAAATTCCCAAAACTTTCCATGGAAATTTTCCAAAATTTCCGGAAAGTTTCCAGCACTTTGCAACCCTATGCCCCATATTTCAAGGCACTGCACCTCCATGTGAACCATAATTATATCATGTAGGGTATCATTTTAAAGAAAATTAAATTATCTATTTATTGATATTAATTACACATTGATATTTACTAAAACCGATGAGGAATATCGATCAAACTCAAAAGAAACCGCTGAGAAACTCACTCATCACCACGGAAAAAAAGAACAGTAACTTTCAATATTGTGTCATTTTGCAACTTTTGAATTTTGACCTTGCCCCACATTTCAAGGCACTGCACCTTCATGTGAACCATAATCATATCATGTAGGGTATCACTTTAAAGAGAATTTAATGCTCTATTTATTGATATTAATTACACATTAATATTTACTAAAACCGAGGAGGGGTCATCGATCAAAGCCAGATTTCCAAACTTTTTTTGAGGAGTTTATTTCAAAACTTAACCTTGGTTAAGATTTAAATGTTGACGATGCCTCATAAGCTGGAACCGCTGTCGGAAAAGTGGCACCTATAGTCTTGTTCTGGTATGCAGGCAAGACAAAAATGACACCAGTCACAAGACCGTTATAGCCTAATATATTCCCTGCCCAAAGTTGACATTACATTTTATTGGCAAAACCTTTCTTCTTTACTTGCTTTATACATGTAAGCCTACACAGTAATTCCCCTTTCAAAAGTAAGACTGTGAGTACCTACGTATATACTGATAAATGCCGGTTGTGGCGACGATCTCAAAATGAGTTCGCCAGAATCCAATAAAATGACCACCCAAGTGTTTGCATACATAAATACAAAATGACTCTAGGAAAACTGTGTAATTGCTGAGAAATGAGCAAAATAAGCATGAAATTCCATTAAATATCAGGTATTTTTCAAGCAATATTAGAACACTGTCCAACATATGCCTTTTTGTATAAGTGACATCAGAATTTTCATCTTAGATTTCATGATTTCACAAAGATAAGTTTATCTTCTAGATCTATGATAATATGGTGGCAATTAACCTTTATTTCAAAGACTTTCTCATGAAATAATTGTTTGCTGCAACTACTTTCTCTTACATTTAAAGGTCAAGTCCACCCCAGGAAAATGATGATTTAAATATTAATAGAGAAAAATCAAACTAGCAAAATGCTAAAAATTTCATCAAAATCGGATGTAAAAAAAGAAAATTATGACATTTTAAAGTTTGGCTTATTTTTCACAATACAGTTATATGCACATCTCAGTGACACACAAACGAGACAGTCGATGATGTCCCTGACTCACTATTTCTTTATTTTTTTTGTTTGAATTATAAAATATTTCATTTTTTACAGATTTGACAAAAAGGACCAACTTGACTGAACCATATAGTATTAAAACAATGCTAATTCCACATGATCAGGGAGGAATTAATCTTTGTTTCTCTTGACAATGAGAAAAGTTGAATATTTCATATTTCATGTAGTAAAATACAAAAGAAATAGTGAGTAAATGACATCATCAGTCTCCTTATTTGCATACAGACCAGGGGCCCGTTGCATAAAAATTTTGCCATAAAAAAACTCTGGCAAATAAACAATAACTCTGGCAAACAAAATTATGCCATTGAAAATTACACATTAAAAAACTCTGGCAAAAAAATTGCCAGATTTTTTTATGGCAAAAGTTTTTATGCAACAGGCCCCAGGATATGCCTATAACTGTTTTTTTTTTAGTGAAACTTTAAAATGTCATAACTTTCTTATTTCACATTCGATTTTGATGAAATTTTCAGTGTTATGCTTGTTGGATATTTCTCTTTTTATTCAAATCAACTTTAGGTTGGGGTGGACTTATCCTTTGAAGCACATTTTTCCCAGATAATCATAGTGATCCTGAGATTTCCAGTTTATGGGTCAGTTTAATAATGTTTTACAGTTAAAATGAAATCCATGTAATTTTTACCAAACTTTGCACGAAGCTACTTTGGCACCTTGATAGGCCAAATGTGCAGAAAATGATACAGAATCATGCACCCATTATTCCTATCAGACTTTGAAGATCGCCAGATTAAATGTCTGGTAGAATTATGCAATCAGTTGGGGCTCCTTTAGACCTCACATGATCATAACATTGAGTTATTATCCCTAATTCTAAGTCAAAACCCATGCACTTAACTTAAGGTTTTAAATTAGTTCAGAAATGTATACAAAAATTGGGAAGGTATTTACATGGGGCCCATATTCTTATTCTTAAGTGTGTACTTTGTAGGCTCTCATATGTGAAAAATGTAAACAGGTGTACTCCTAAATTTGGGAAATATCATCAGAAAATGGAAAAGTACAAATAATATGGCTCTTTATTTAGACATACATGTAGACCTCATGACATCACTACTTTGAATTTAGGTCTTACTCAGTCAAAATCCAGGTAGATTTCATCAAATTTTACAGTATAGTTAAGTATTGTATTCCTAAGATGGAGAATCCATTCATATTGCTAATCGTTTGCCCTTTTCTGGCTAGAAGCCCCTTCAATTCTTAAGAATGGTACAAAAAAATTCACAAAACATTATTTTTTATTAAAATTTCGATAACAAATTTGTGAACTTCAATAAATGCTGCACTTTTTTTCAAAACCCATGCTATTTTCACCAAAATTTGTGAAGTTGTAGAGGATGGTATACTTAAGATGTGTTAATGTTAAAAAATGAAGGTTCATGTTCTTGTTTTAAACTATCAGCACTTTTGTTAGAGCAAATGAAACACTTATTGAGACACCAAAAACATATCAAATACTATGTATCTATGTGAAGAAAAAGTCCAAACAACTCTATCATTTATATAAAGTCTCATATTCATCATAATTTGCAGCAATGTAAAGAAAAGAATTCTGAAATTGTAGAGGTATATTTCAAAAGGGTCCATAGATTATTTTCAGCTAATTAGATTAATGAAATCAGATTTGCTGTTAGAATGACGCTTATGGGAAAATCAGTTGAAAGATACATGTACCTATAGCTAATTAATCACCTGTTCATCCATTGTGACGTCAAAGCGTATAGCATAATATATGCGCAAATCATGATGCACAAAAATACAACTGTGGAATGTCTTAAAGGCGACCGCACAACGGTAGTTGAATGTAGTAGAATTTGATGCTAATATTGAGACTTGGAATATCTTACTGTGTAATGTTCGAAATCACCGTACGAATACCTATGATCAAATCTGTGACTATGATATCATCCTTCTTAGAATAAAAGCAAATTTAATATCTAGTCATAATGACGTCACAGCAGTCGTACGATTGGCTACGATTTGAAACTAATTTGGCATTTACTCCAAAATAGAGGCTTGCAATCTTTCAAAATGGTTATATTAGTATTCTTTCAATTAATTTTAACCTCAAATAAAATGATATGTTCCATTCACATTTTCAGAAAATGAGCAAAATGCGATTTGTTCCCATATCGGATCGCAAACAGTCCTAAGGTGTGCGGTGGCCTTAAGGCAAAAGCTATTGCAACAAGCTGATTTGAATCAATAGAGATCAAATGAGCTGCATGAGCAATATATCAAATGATTCATAAAAATAAGATGTTTAGACTTTGCTTATTTTTAGATTTTCATAATTCAGTTTATACTCAACATAGGCTGCTTAAGCAAATGAGATTTGATGTCACATGCTCATTTTTCTTATTTTTCCTCATTTGAACAACCTTCATGCTAATTAGCATCAAAATTTTCCTCATTTGAACAACCTTCATGCTAATTAGCATCAAAATCAAATTATGGATATGGGATAAAGTTCTCCTATGTTCTTATGAGTCAATCAGAAGCCCACAAAACACAAAAAAAGGTGAGATGAAGAAAGATTACATAACTCAGAGGAAATTAATTAGGTAATTTTCCCGTGTTGACTCAGTTGCAAAGGGGTATGGGTATTCATTAAACTCCAACACAAAGGCTTATATCACCATCTTTATTGGGAAAAAATGTATACAACTGGAAGAAATTTGAAATGTTTGCTTCATTTGTTCTTAAATCTTCATGAGAGAAGGAACAAACAATTCAACTAAGCTATTTAACTGCATGAAAAGGAAAGGACACATGACAGCCATTGCATGAATTTTATTTTCCAGATGTACATTCAATAGAATCAGGATGTATCTCTTATTTTATGTCTTATTCTTGTTTGGAAGAACACATTGTTGGCAATGTTTAAATCTCTGTGCCTGTGAGCAGAAAGGACATGTGGTCAATGTGGAATGCACCGAGAGCAATCTTGAAGATATTCCAATGGACCTCCCATGCAATGTCGGCAAGCTTGACGTAAGTAGAAACTTCATCACCACACTGAAAAGAGGGTCATTTTCCTGCAATGGAGAAATGGTTTCACTTCTTCTTTCGAACAACCACCTAAGCTACATTGAAAAAAATGTTTTCGATGATGTTCCAAGACTTGTATTTGTGGTGCTAGATTCCAATTTTCTTCAGATTATTCCATATCTTGGTTCACTGCCTCTCATTCATCAAATATCTGTCAACCGCAATTACTTTGCAGAGTGGCAACACTGGACTGTTAGTCCTGGATCAGAATTTCACATTCCAATACTTGAAATGGAATACAATAGACTCAACAAACTACCGCAAATTCAATTCATAACATCAGAGTTATCTCTTAAAGGAAATCGTATCTCTGACTTATCAACAACAATGCTTTTATATCCTAAAGCTATATCATCCCTTGATATATCATTCAATAACATTGAATACCTGGACAAACTACAAACAATGATGAACCTGAAGACACTTTTCCTGGAATACAACCGCATACGAAGCATCAGTGAATTTGTCTTCACTGAGCTACCATCTCTTGAAACTATCAACCTTCGAGGAAATGTCATCGTGGATGCCTCTCCCCTCAGGAATATGCCTCATATTGAGTACATCTCATTACAAGACAACAACTTGCATTTCGTAGCTAAGCCAGCATTCACCAACATTCCAAATATACATACAATTGATTTAAGAAACAATGAAATTATTCATTTCATTTACGATTCTTTCTGCCTGACATCATTAAGTCTCCTTCTTAATCATAACAGCTTGCTAGCAATGGACATCTATCATGAAACAAATCATTCGAAAGTAGAATTTCTTAATGTACATACCAATAAACTGGAAACTGTCCCCATCCTTCATTTTCCTCTGCTGAAATCACTTTATGCTGAATACAATAGGATTACAAATTTACAATTTGATGTCAATGGTCATCAAAACTTAAGATATGTAAACCTGTGTGGGAATCAAATAAGAAACATTACAAACTTTCTAAATTTGACTGGGCTGAATTGGCTACTGCTCTGTAACAACTATTTGACCTTGTGGGAAGATAGATATCTGATAGGCTCATCTCAACTTGTTACTCTCAACCTCAGCAATAATAGGTTGTCCATCTTATCTAGCTTCACTGCTTTGCCAAGACTACAAAAACTAGATTTGTCTGGCAACATACTGCACACCATAGACAATTCAACCTTTGCCTCAACACCAATTCTTACTACTCTTAACCTTTCCAAAAATGAAATTTCTAACCTTGCTTTTCTTGCTTCTTTGTTTTCAATCTCTAAGCTCTATATTAGTCACAACAGACTTACTGCAATCAACCCACAAGACTTTTCAAATCTAATAAATCTAAGGACTTTGGATTTATCATTTAATTTCATAGTAGAAATAAATTTCACAATGCTGAACTTGCGCTCTCTTCAAACTCTTCTCATCAGTCATAATCAAATGACCCGCTTTAACTTAGATCATCTACTTGAGCAAAGGGCACTTGTTTATATTGATGTTGAAGAAAATATGATAAAAGACATATTTTCGGCAGTGCCCAAACAAGTCCATATGAACATTAACAATAATGCCATTGGAATTTCAAATTCAAGCTTAATATCTGGAAGCAATATTTTGGCATGCAACAACAACTTGAAAGAATTCAAGCAGATTAACATTTCACCTGCATTAATAGGGCTTTACTTGAGCAGAAATCAGATTGCCTCGATACCCAATTTTACTTTCAATTCTGCATCTTCACTCTGGTATCTTGAGTTAGATGATAACCACATAACTTATATCGCTCCTTTAGCCTTTGCTGGATTACTAAATATCAAAAGACTGAAATTAGAGAGAAATCATCTTGTATACCTTCCGTCTGGGGTATTTTCACATTTACAAAAGCTCAAATTTCTCAGACTTGGAGAAAATCCTTTGAGATTAACTATGAATCAGGCATTTTCAGGAATACAGGGTCTCCAGGGTGTAGGTCTTTATGGCATACCATTTTCAAATATATCTATAAAGATATTGCAAGATTTTAAAATGGTGGAATATTTAGACCTTCATGAAAATTTTGCCTTTCAAGGATTCTTCCTTAGTAACATGACAACAACTCCCATTTTTGAATTTCCAAATCTCAGAACAATCAATCTCTCCTCAAATGAACTTGGGATACATTGTCCAGTGTTGTCTATGAAAAATCTGGAAGCTGTTAACTTGTCCAATAATTCATTCACTTCAATCCCTAAGCATTGCCTGCCACAGAATAGTAAAGCATACACACTGTACTTTTCTAAGAATAAAATAACCAGTATCACTAGAGATTCATTTAACAAGCATCAACAGTTCTGGTTTCTGGATCTTGGGTACAACAGAATTGTTTTCTTTGAATTGGGTGCCTTACAACATCAGACATACCTCACTGATATCAATCTTGAGGGTAACAAACTTGTCAACCTTGATCATGGGTCCCTAGTATTCTCTTTGAGGGTAGTAATGGTGAATTTACAAAATAACCCTTGGTCATGTGATTGCGACCTTGTCAAAGCAGTTCATGAATTTCATCCAGAATCATACATGTATAAACCAGTAGTATGTGAAAAACCTTTACTTTATGTCAATTCTAATTTGCTTGATTTGGTAGCTTCTAATACCTTTGCCTGTAGGCTGCAACTGTGCACTAGTCCCAATCAAACTTTGCTTTCATTTGTTGGTGAAACAATGATCGAGCTACCTTGCCCAATTGTCACACCCAACTTTATTTATTGGTCAGTGACCTTTCGTGGGCAGCAACCACTCTCTATAAAAGACACCTTTCCAAAAGGGGTATCTATTCTTCCCAACCATGCTCTTCTCATTACTGACATTACTGAAGATATGAATGGTCTTTACACCTGCTGGAGTGAGAATGAATTTGGGCTAACAAAATTTACTGTCAATATGCTTGTAGAGGAAAACACTGGGAGAGAAGCAAGTTCAAACCTTTCAGTAATGTTGGCCAGAAAATGGAAAGACACATTACCATGTGGAAACAAAACTCTTGCTTTTAACACTTGTAACATCATTAGTACATCATATAATGTTTTGTTTTCATTAATGTTGGCAATTCAGTCACTACGTTTTTCACAAAGCATAATTTAATATGGCAGGGTGTAATCGACTTCATTAGTGCTACAAATTTGATATGATGCAAAGACATTTGTGAACATGTACCTGCCACAATGCAACTTCTTGTTTGTACTATTGTAGAGATTGTCTTGTTTAGATTATTGGGAGATACCTTTTCTCTAGCATCCACCATGTAAACCTTTTTCTTTTTTTTTTACAAATGTAAAAATCTTAGAAAAAATAATTTATTTTCTCTTTATAACTTTTCATTTCATTTCGTTAAACAAATACTGAAATTATACATGTATGTTAAAAGAGTTTTTTTTCTAGATCGGTGTTCTAATAGGTCACTTGTTATTCTTGTACCCGAGGGCCGTTTCATAAAGCTGTTTGTAAGTTAGGAGTGACTTTTAAGAACGACTGGTGATCCTTTCTTACGTGCTAAACCATCGCCAATTTATTATACCATTTACCACAAGAAAGGATCACCAGTCGTTCTTAAAGTCACTCTAAACTTACGAACAGCTTTATGAAACGGCGCCCTTTTAAATCATATCCCTCTTATAAATATTCATGAGTATTCTAGATAAACGACTGGTCAATTCGTGATCATGTGACAAAATATAATTTCAATAGCAAAAACATCACTGCAAATAGCTCTGTATAGTTTTTCTTCCAGCTTCGTACATTTTTCGATATACTTTCAGGAGAACTGCGCATGCTCGATACATATATGTTCTTTCAATGTTGAACTGCGCATGCTTCCTGACCTAACCAGATCATTGATCCAGATATCTCGCTCAAATTATTTACGGACAATCTGAAAAGTCAGTGTAGAATTGGGTCTAGATTATCATGCAGGAAATATAATTGCATGACAGCCATTCATACAGGACACCTAAATTGATGGTGAATTAGCATACTAATAAGGTGAGTCAAAGTCCGATACGAGAGTCTTAAAAATAAGTTAGCCTGCGCGCTTACAAAATTATCTTGAAACTGCTTTAGTGCAACTGCAGCGGTGCGTACCTCTCATTAACTGCAGTCGGGTATAAGCATTAGTTTGACAGGCCTATGACTAGTTAGGACTATGTCTGATAAAGTAAGAATTGGTCTAGATTGGTTGCAAATCTGCAAGGACTAGGTCTACAAGTTAAAGGGGAATCCAGCCTTGGTCATAAAATGTGGTGTTGGAAAAGATAAAAATAAATAAAAGAGAATGATGAAAGTTGAAATAAATTGGACAAGCGATAAGAAAGTTATGGCTGCTTTAAAATTGAGATCCCTAAGACTATGTAGATTTCAAATTGGCAACTTGGTAAGTAAATTATGACAAGGGGCAAGGACAACTTTCCCATAGACCATGTACTAAATTATCAGGGATTTGTGGTTTTCTCCTCAGTACCCATTCCCCTGCGGGAGTAACTTGGGTAGTATATTGTTTGATGTCCTCATGAAAGAAAAACATAATTTGAAGTAAAACTTTTGAAAAAAATGACATTATAGCAATTTAATGGATTAAAGTACATGGAAGAGAAGTCCTTGCCATACATCACTATGACATCACATATGTGGCAAATTTGAAGTCTCCATGGGTGTAGTGATTACCAATATCTACAACTTTTAAAAATTCATATCTTTCTTATTGTTTGTCCGATACTGTTCAAACTTCCACCCATCAACGTGTCTGATTTTTTCCTATTTCCTCTAAAAACAAGTTTTAAATTAGGTTGGATTCTCCTTTAAAGAGGAATATAAAACAAATGTATCAGGCATTTCTTTCGAAAGAATGGTGGGAATTATTGATCCTCAGTTGGACTGGCAATTTAGCCTGATATATTTGCATATCTTCAGAGTTCAGACAACTATGTCTAATAAACCCTCTCAGGCACTGAATTTAGAGTTTCTTTCTGAATCATACATTGATTGTCTGTCAATAACTGCATGTATTGAAAAATAAATAACAAATATCTCTAGAATCACTCTCTTTATATTTTTTTAATGTACATGCCATCATGCATTTATGGACAACAAATGTATTTTAAACTTGTATGTCAATATGTGATAACTCTGCTCCTCTACAAAGGATTAAAAAGCAGTCTCTTATTCCTTGGATTGCTGCTTATATTTTGAAAATGTATGTATATACGTCGCGGGGGGGGGGGGGGCGGTTCATCAAGCTTGTCGTAAGAGCAACTTTAAGAATTACAGGTGAAACTTTCTTAAGCGCTAAATAACCACCAATGAACATTTAATGGTGAATATCATTTACCACAAGAAAGGATCACCAGTCATCTTTGAAGTCACTCTTAAAGGGGTACTCCAGGCTAAAAATAAATACAGTAAACTTCACACAGTCAAATGCTGCAAATTTCATCAAAATCTGATAACAAATAACAAAATTTTAAAGTTTAGCAGTAATTTGTGAAAGTTATGATATGCACGTCATCATGAATATTCATTATGTGTGCTGATGATGTCACATCCCCACTTTACTTTTTCTTATGTTATTACTTTATATCATAAATAATTAATATTTTCATACATGTGTGAATGACGTGTCTCCCTTATCATAAAATAAGTTGCAGCAAGTAATATCTAATGCATAAAATCAGTTGCCAATGCAAACATTTTAGTTCTTGGAGGAAAAAATTGAATGAACATAATTTCATGCAATAAAATACAAAGGAACAAGTGGGAACATGACATCATCAGTCTGCTCAACGAATTATCATTAAAGATATGATAATTATTAATTTGATTAATTTGAAACAGTTACTTATTTCGTTATATCTCAATCATTAGTGATTTCAGCTCGACTGTAAACCATCTCCCATCATGCTAAGACCCCCCCCCCCCCCAAATATGCTACCATCAGGATTCATTTAGCTGAAAATTTACTGTATTATCTTACCATTTACATGTGTGAGAAATTTCAAGCTTTGCCATGTCCTCATTCTTGCCACCTCTCTATTCCTGTCATTCATCCTTTATCCTTTTCCTTTGTATAGCTGAATGTATGTTTGGATGAAGTCTAGATTTATGACCATTACTTGTAAAACGTACCGGAATCTATTTGGCTTGAATAATTTATGATTAATCAATTCATTACTCAAATTTTATAGTGTGCATTCAATACACATACTCCCAATATTTTTTTTTTAAGTGCACACTTCATTCATGTCTCTGTTATTTAAATGTCTAGATGCTTATAAATGTTTGTTTATTTTTGCATGTCCATGTTTATGTTCACATGAATATTGTATGTTATTGTCACCCTGTATCGTGCTCATTAAGAACCAATAACCTGGGTTTTATGTTTATTACCTTTGTTTATATGATTTATATCATTGATCAATAAAGAGGTGATTAAAAAAAAAAATAGTCCTTTTCTGGGAATGGGGGGTGGGGGGTTGAGTGAGTAAGACAAAATTCTTGTGAATGTGCAATTTTTTGTTGAATTTTAGTGATAGGGGAGGGGGCTGAGCAAGGTCAGACTACGCCTCGTGAACATTTATGGAAAACCATAGAGCATAATATCCAACACTTTGGTCAGCTCAAATTGTGTGGCGTACAACAATGCACTATTACGAGTTTGCTCTGTTCTGTTGACGGAGGTTAGAATCTCACCTCGAACAATGTTTTCAAAATAAGTTTTTGAAAATAAAAATTGAGGCTAGATTCAGAAAAAATACAAGTTCAAGATTTGTAGTCTGATTCAAAGCCTCCAAAACAGAGTTAGCCCTTATCGTATGGTTATAAATCTCCCAAATCGACAGTCTTAACCATATTTTCTGGCCGAAATTATTAGTCTTATTTCAGGCCATTTACATTTCGTTTGAGCAGGGCAAGTAGGCCTACCCGCTATACACTGTACCTCAGGTATGGGTTCGTGTAGGCTCCACTACACCTACCTGAACCTTCAGGTAGCAAAACTCGCTCTCACACTCCCGAATGACAAACTATGTCGCTTCTTGTGATTAAACGCAACACATTCAGTGGAATATTTTCCCAAACTCTTGTAATATTTCTGGTATTCCATTCTGAGCCATCCAATATAAATATTCATGCTGTTTAGCCTGCGACCCTCGCGCATGCGCTAGCATGCGATGTGTTGAAATTTACATGATTTAGGGCTAGATCTAGACCAAAAGCTTCAGTCTCTGTATTTTGGTTGTTCCGCTAAACTGCGTTGGCTCCACTCACCAATACATAGACTGAAGAGCTCGGAGGCCCGGACGTACCACCCATGGGTTCAATTCATCTCGCGTGCAAAGGATTCATATGCACCTGGTGCACGTGAATCTTTCACACCCTTTTTGCTCAAATAACTATGACATACCATTATAGCTAAGATTTCTAATTGTGCTATGACACTTACCGAACCATATGGATCGTTTGTTGACTTCTCTTTGCTGTTTTTTTTAATTAAAAAAAAAGCATTTTTGCTTGATCTTCACATAGATGCCTCCTGATCAGCGTGGATATCAATTTTTGCCTAAAGAGGGCAATCGATATTATTCATATGGTTTGTACCGTTTGTCTGCAGCTTGTACTGCTAGCTGCATTCTAGGCACTCAGCATTATTTTCTTGCTCGTTCAATCCACTTTCATCATCATCTGTCAAAAGATGGCATACTATACCTATAAGTATATACATGAAATGCAACCTGTTGATTTTTTTTCTACAATTTCCTATGCGCCGACGACTTAAATCGAGACTGTTTGATAGGAAAAATTTGCATTTCAATTGTTGTTTGCGTGATTTCCACCGCAGTACTTGGACGGACAGACGGAGTATCTTGGCCGAAATTTGGAGGTAAGCATAAAAAAATCATTTCGAATAAATTTATAAAATTAAGCTAGATGATTGTAAATTACGTTTAGGACATATGTTGAACTTTTTGGCGTGTTTCATTCCCTGACATTGGTGTGATGAATGAAAATGTCAAAATGCACTATGAAATCACATGCGTTGTGCGAGGTTAGTATACTAACCTCGCATGTTGTGTGAGTGCGTACGTACAGACAGCGTATTAGCAGTAACGTTAGATCTAACTCTGCGGAAACCCGATTTTCGGATCGTTTTTTGTACATAAAATGTCACATTATAAAAAGAAATTACATCCAAATTTACGAAAAAATATATAAAATTCAGAAATATCGTACCTTAAACCGCAATTACCGCTAGTTCCTTTCAAATGATGATTAAAACATAGTCATCTTCGATCCTTTGGTTGGGCAACGTAAGTTGCCATCTTGGATGACGTCATCATCCTTACAGACGTATTTACCAGTCGCTATATATCGCGATTTGTGCCACTGCTTGCTCTTGTAAATGTGCGTGCGTTCGGAGCTTGTCGCTCGCATTGATTGGCCAGGATATAAAAAATTTATTCGGAAAGCCTTGTGTGTATGTATATTTGACTTTTGTCAGACGTGTATCAATCAGATACGATTATTTACGTCTGGGACCGACCTTTAACGTCACCATCCGAAAGACGTGACCAGGGCTTGAACCTCGAACCTCTGCATCAATTTGTAACTTCCCCACAGCTTGGATTACAGGCACACGCCACAACGCCCTTGATAAAAGCACAACTCATTGAACGTAGAGGGCAGCAACACACGGCTGCCATTTTTTCCTCTCCGGCAGAAAAATTTAAATAATAAGGAATAAATCATCGGTAACTTATATTTTCTATATTTTCTTGCAATATGTATAGTATCAAAAGAAAGAATAGAGTCTAACGAAAATAGTGGGCCTTCATTCAAGATAATAATTAATATAATGTAATTTAGAATTTAAAAAAATATAAAAATCTAGACAAAACCCGGTCGCCCAAATTGGGAGAAATGATTACACTTGCAGGCTCGCACTTACACACTACCGTCGGTGAATGGGAATGAGAGTAAAATGTCAGAAATCGTTAAATAAATCCCCAGAAACGACGGTTATTCCTGTCTAGGCTAGATCTTTTTACTAAGCCTCAGTCTAAGTAACTAGTCTAAGGAAAGTAGAAATCTCGGGGGCGAAAGTTTGAGGTTTTTTGACAGTACGTGTAGCTGTAGACCAAAAGCTTCGGTCTCTGTTATGTTGGTTGTTCACTCACCAAATACAGAGACCGAAGTTCTAGCGCGATCTGTACAGGGGACTCAATGGCCATATGTTTATGTACTTAAGATCGGATAAAACGGGGAAGTGAATTTGCACGACAGCCGAGGTAAGTCACTGTTTTTGTTCCTTTTAACTTGATTTTTCTCCGTTTTTTGGCAATTAATGCCAAGAGGGAATATTAATTTGCATTTTGGTCGCGTTAATTTTCAAAATTTTTATTCATTAAAGACAAAAATTGAAGCGCCCCGACGGGGGGATTTTGCATTGCAAGTCCCCTAATGGTGGCTGCACGCTAGCGAGCCGTCTGTGTACGAGGAAAAATTAAAAAAAAAAAAAAGTTAAAAAACTCCTCGAAACAGACGGCTGCCAGCTGTCTAGTGTAGCTGTAGATGAATGCAATAGAATCCCTGGCTCCGTGGAGAGTAAGCGGCAAAGCATATGTTAGTAAATGATTTGGCATGCCAATGATTTTTACTCTCTTGGAGCCTCCTAACCCAGGGAGCGGCCTCCAGTCCTGGCTAGTAACTAGTAGTAGTTCATCTGCACTGCAGTGAGTTAGACAGTGCAGTGTCAGAGTGTGAAGACTGACGGATGTGTCCGGAGCCGGAGGTGTCCCCGCAGCAAAATGATAAATGTGGAGCCTCGTTTTTCACACGCCAATTTATCCAGTAAATTCTAATAGCAAGAAACAGTAAATCACGATAAGGCCATGAATTAATTAAATCTACATGATCAAGCACGAATGTCAGCGGCAGAAAATCTTACCATTTTTTGGAAGCTTTTTGATGACAGATACAGCAGCATCGAATTTTTCTCCAACGGACGCCATTGTTGCTCGGGTGTCAACAAACAGAATTGCAATAGCAGCGGAGAGCCAGCGCGCGCAGCGACCACAACCCCCGATCACCAGTAGCTCGGTACGTACGCTTCTTGTGATGTGCGATGGGCACGGGGATCCCTCGCACGATAAGGAAGAGGGGAGGGAGATCTAGGAGGAGGCGAAGTGGGAGGGGCCGGGAGCGCAGGAAGAGAGGAAGCCCGAGTAAAACAACCTTTGGGACAAAACTGGGCGTGGACTCAAGTTGAAATACATGTACTGAAATCTTGTAGATTTGTCACTCCGATCCAAGCCTTTTAAGCTGTTAATTATTTGGTAATACGCCATTCCATTTTAAATGTTTGGTACACTCGAACTACGAAAATGATTGAGCTTTCATTGTTCGATCTTAAGCCCCGGTCTAAAAACAGTAAAGGATAAAAGCACAAAAATAAACATGATCTGAGAAGAATGATCAATATTTATTAGTCAATAAATTGAAGCTACCCGTAACAGGTAATCTATGACTGGAAGTCCCGACTAAATAATGCAGTTGTCGGAGTTGTCATTGCTCCATCTGTAAACTCTTTAAAAACCCAGGCTTGATTAGTTTTGACCTATCAACAATTGGAAATGATAAAAATTAACATGACAAACAGTTAAGCCTTTTGGAAAATGGTGGGACTTGACTCCACAATGTACTAAAAAAAATACTGAGTAGATTCAGATTCATGTTATGTGAACCATGTATGCTGGACACTAGTTGACACCTGTCACAGATATTCAAACTCCCGTTAAAACTCTGAAGAGGAATATAAAAAAATTGAATTTTTTTTTCTCAATTCAATTCTTCTTTATTCCATTTCCATTCAAAACATAATACAAAGTAATATAAAGTAATACAAATCAAATACAATTTTACAGACGAGCATTCTTACTTCGTAAAACAAAAACAGTATAATATTGAGCATAAATGGAAATGAGGGGGGTCCACTAAAAAGCAAAGCTTGTAAAGTGTGGATCCCCTTGGAAATGAAGAAAATATAATCGACTTATTTATTCATATATGCGTTTATATACAGGAAAGAAAAAAGGAACAAAAAAGGTCGAAATCATATTGATGTAAGCATAATTACAAAACAAGTGCAAAGTTATTCACACAAAGAGGTCTTCGCTGTGAAGGATATGTTGCGCAATAGACAGAAGAAAAAGCAGAAAGAGAGAGGGATTGACAAGACATAGAAGACAAGACAAAACAAGAGACAAGACAAAACAATAGACAGGACAGTACAAGACATGATAACATAATAAGTATAAAAAATAAATAAAAGGAGGATAAGTTAGAATGGGGAAGGGCTGACCACAAACCAGCTCGATCTGGTAAAGTAACAAAAGATGATATAACTGGACAATATAAGATGAAAAAAAGATAAAACAATAAAAATGAAAAATGTAAGGATGATAATCAAGATAATGATGCCTTAGTAATTCCGGTGCGAATAATTATAGGAATGAAGCAGGATAAGTTTGAGTTTACGTTTGAATGAATTTAAAGAGGGAGTTCCAAAATTTAGGACCGTTGAATAGGAATGTATTTTTAGCCAGTAAAGTTCTGTAGAGTGGTGTATGAAGTTCGTCAGAGTGTCTCGTAGGGTAATTATGATAAAATTGATTTTTAGGGAACATGGCATCAAAAATATGGGGAAGTGCATTATTATTATAACTATACATGAAGTGCCCTAACTGTAGTAAATACAGGTCTTTGACTTTTAACAGCTTACTTTCTAGAAAAAGTGGGTCCGTATGAGATCGGAAAGCTGTACTATAAATAATACGAAGTGCTTTCTTTTGCAAAAGTAACAATTTATCTAATAAATATTGATGGGTATTACCCCCAAATCCCAAATAAGAATCCCGTAGTTTAAATAAGGCAAAATTAAGGATGAGTAAAGCATGATTAATGATGTGGAGAGAATGCAAAATTTTAGCCTATTAATAATACCAATATTTCGTGAAATTATTTTGGATATATTTTCAATATGATTTTTCCAAGAAAGTTTACTGTCAACTGTTCTTCCAAGAAATTTGGTGTACGTTACCATTTCTAATGGGGTATTTTCAAACATAATGTTCATCGGTAACTTGTCTATGGAATTACTAAATAACATGTATTTTGTTTTGTTAAGGTTCAAAGATAATCGATTGGCTCTTAATATCCATTCAGTAACATTAATAAGTTCAGAATTGATAATGAAAGCCTCCATAGATCTAGAGCCGGAAAGTAAACGTATAGCTATAGGAAGGGGCTGCGGAACGGTTTTGAAAGTGTTGGGGCGGGGGGTGACCATGCAAAATATCATAAACAGATGGTCGTTTTTCCGTTTTTGTAAACGGTTTTGGAAAAAAAGGTGCGGGGATGAAGCCCCCGCAGCCCCCCCCCCCCCCCGTTTCCGCGGCCCCTGATAGGTTCCACATATAAGTGCATCCTGTAATGGTGACTGCCAGTTATACCGTTTTTTCTTTTTACTTTTCTCTCTTAATGGTGAGGGAGATTGGGAGGGGGAGGTGGGGGCAAACGTGTTAGTAGCTCGATATTACAACATGCTAGGGTTATTGGTTTAATATTTCTATATCTTTAATAAAGAACTTGGTCGTAGGCCTATGAGATATGATCTAACTAAGCCACAATAGGGTAAGGGTCAGTGGTATAAAATTGAGGGATTGAGCATGGTGTATGTGGCAAATTTAAACCAAAAAATGCGAGCGAGCAAAGCAAGAAAGGTAATATACGACTTTGAAAATATTGATATATTTTAATCTTTTCATTTCCCTTTATTTATTCTCATTTACTCTTGACCATGGAACTTCTATAGGCCAGTGGATAGGGCCTATATAATCAGCGACATATAGCCGGAGCTCAACTTTAACAAAAAAATGTTGTAAAATAGTGTTATTTCGTCAATTGGGTTACATCAAGGTGTTTTTGTTTATTTTCCGCTTTGTCTTAATTTTTCTGAGCTAGAACCTTTATTTCAATTTGAATTGATAAGACTAGTTATTCATATGGTATAAATTATTCAACTAATAATAGCTTTAAGAATAATCACAATTAACATATGATGATGATAATAATTGTAATAATAATGATTATAATCATTTTTATAATCATAATATCATAATAATGATGATAAGAATAATGATAATAATCATAATGATAATGATGATAATAATAATAATGATAATGATGATGATAATAATGATAATAATAATGATTATAATAATTTTTTCTTCTTTTCTTTTTCTTTCTTCTTCATTTCAATCTCTTTATTCTTCTTCTCATTCTTTCTTCGTCTTCTTGAGTATTGAACGTCGACTAAAAATACGCCTGAGCTCTGTCCATAGAAACTTAATTGTTTCATCAATCTCATTGAATTATTACAAATTTGTATGCTCCTTCCTCTATAATGTTGTGACGCCCATGATTAATTTTCATCATTGTTCAAGAAAAAAAGAGACTATTTTCAATAAGTATTCCTTGTATAAACTTACATTTAGCTTTAATCATCTCACATTGGTCCCACCGAGTTAAAGATTAATTCGCACTTTAGACTCCATATCAGCCTTCATCTTCAATAGTGGATAACAGTGTCGAAATGCATAATCATTTTTGCGATAAACCTATAATTCGTGTACGAATTCCAGGCAACAATGATCTACGTGCAAGAAACTGCAGTTAATTTACTTCTATTTCACAATTTATCTGCCCTAAAACATTAAACAAACGAGAGAAAAATTTTGTCGAATATTGTCATCAGAGGCATATGTAACTACACGGTGATGGAGTAATTATTTGAGTTCAATATAACGAAACTAATAACAACAAATACGTGGAGAATATACTGCATCAGTATCCCATTTTTTATGTATATATTCTAAAATCGAATTATATACGCAATTGAAAACATGTTCAGGACTGTGTTATTGGTCGCATTTGTCGTCAGTTCAGCATACTCAGGTGAGTGATAAAGACAATCATGGTTATATTTCAAAATTCAAAGTATAGCTATATATTTAGCGTGTTTACACCCTGGATCTGCAAGTGAACGGATGGATAGATTAATTGCTGAAAACCATTATTTCATTTGTTATTCATGAATGCTTGGATAATGGGCAGTGTCGGGTTAGGGGGGGGGGGTTGTGGGGACGGGAAGCCAACAAAACATCACCCACGCTTCTTTATACTTCTTTGTAGTCCCATTTCTTCTTTCTTCCATTTCCTTTCCGTTCTTTCCATTTTTTTTTATAATCGGAGGAGTTTGTAATCTAATATTTTCATGAAGCAATTTTGATTTATGCGAAACTGTAGAGGAAGACTCTATGTGAAAGAAAGGGATGAAGAGAACATTGGTAGGCGTAGCTTAAATCAAGGTTCCCCAGAGCTATGGAAAAATTGGTGGTGCCGAAAAAAATGTCTCTGCCGGAAATCGAACCCGGGCCCCCAGTTTGGAACGCCGGTACCTTAATTACTAGACCACAGAGACGGGTTGGTTGCTAGGGAAACATATTTTCGACACCATACCAATTATAATTTCCTTTGTCGGGTGTAGGTGAGTTTTGAACAATGACAAGCCATCAATTTTTCCAAAGGGCAGATAGCTCTGGGGAACCTTGATTTAAGCTACGCCTACTATTGTTCTCTTCATCCGTTTCTTTCACAAAATATTTAAATAAAAGAGTTGCAAAGCTGTTGTACATGCAGTGGCGTACCGTGGGTCACGGCATTGGGGGGGGGGGGCACCAGCACAAAAATTGAGTTGAAGTTTTTATAATATTCAGACCTAAAAAGGGACATGATAAGCAAATTTTTGTAATCATGATATGTATCTGTCTCGCTAAACAAACAATGCGAGCGCGAAGCGCGAGCTGAAATTTTTGTATATATTGACAAACAAACGGACATTTTAAGGACTATATTTTAGGAATCATTTAGGAGTATACATATCTCACCATAGTCTTCTAGTGCGAGTGCCAAGCGTTTGTTGATTTTGTTAGAATTACATCTAAATACATGAAGCACTAGTAGTAATTGGAATCATGATTAACATACCCATCTCACTAATCATATATTGCGAGCGCGAAGCGCGAGCTGAAAATTTAGGAAATTCAGACGAGAAGAGGGAAATTTTAAGGATTGTTTGTAGGGATTCACAAATACCATATGTATTTCGCTAACCAAATGATGCGAGCGCGAAGCGCGAGCTGAATTTTTTGTTTATAATTGACCCCAAACAGGGATATTTTAAGGACTATTTTTCAAGGAATCCATTAAAAGTACACATATCTCGCCAAAGTCATCTAATGAGAGTGCCAAGCGCATCCTGATTTTGTTAGAATTACATCTAAACACATGAAGCATCTTTTGCAGTCATTGTAATCATAATTATCATACACATCTCACTCATCAAATATTTCGAGCGCGAAGCGCGAGCTGAAAATTTGACCTGAAAAGGGGCATTTTAAGGCTTGTTTGTAGGAATTCACGAAGACCATACATATTTCTCTAACCAAATGATGCGAGCGCGAAGCGCAAGCTGACAATTTTTGATATTCATATCAGAAAAAGGGACATTTTAAGGACTGATTTTAGGATTTCATGAAAAGCAGACATATCTCACCAAATGCGAACCTAAGCACGGGCAGAAAATGTTTGATATAAGGACCTTAAAATGGGGCAATCACTTTAAGTAGTCATGAAAAGAAGCATGTCACTACATAAAACAATAATAATTCGAAGTGCGAGGAAATATATTTGGTGTATATAGACTTGAAAACGGGAGGTTTTAGTACAACAGAATTAATATATCTCGTTAAACAGACAATGCGAGCACCAGGAACAAGACATAGACCCTGAGCAAATTATGTTTCATAAAGTTATGAAAAAAAATGTTTTTATGTAATATAAGCTAATTATAACATAACATTATAATGGTTTTCAGCCATTAAGTCTTCCTCTTCAGTTTCGCATAAATCAAAATTGCTTCATGAACTTATTAGATTACAAACTCCTCTGATTATAAAACTATATAATGTATTCATAGAATTTGATCATGTTGATTGACTGAGAGAAATGTAGGCAATCGAAACACTTTTTTCTAAGAGAATGTGATAGTCATTTGTCATAACATGAAGGGGGGGGGGAGTATAGGAATGAAGATCCCCAAATTTTTGTTGCCAATTTTCTTAAACCCCACTGGTTTACCCTTGCCACGATCCCCCTTTTTTTTTTACTAATCCCCTTGCTCGAATTACTCGGGTTTTTTTAGCTGGTGACGATAAAGGTGGAGAAGGTGCATGTGCGTTACCCTGGATTCAATTTGAAGACCAGTGTTACACCGAACCTGGTTATACCTCTGGTACTTTTAGGACTTGGAGCGATGCTAGAGAGGAATGCATCAGGATAGGTGGAGACTTAGCCATCATTAACTCCCAACATGCTCAGGGTAGGTTTATCTTATAATGGAGAATCTTATGCAGCGGGGGAGGGGATGGGAGGAGTGATTGACCGATCATTACTGCAGGAATGAAATCAGGGTGGGGGCGTTTCATGGACGGACTTGTCGGATTTTGTTTCCGACATTTTTTTAAATCAGACAGTTCACCTATTAAAAGTCTAACAATAAAAAATCAGTGCTTCTACTCCAATCAAAACTTTAAAAATCTCAAGGGGCTCCTTTTAAGGGAACTTATACAGCAAGGCAAAAACATTTTTTTCAAAGCATTACCTTAAAGTTTAGGAAACATAATGGGCACTTTAACAGCAACAGACTGCTGCAGGGGCCGCGGAAGCGGGGTGGCTGGGGGCTTCAGCCCCCCACTTTTTTCCAAAACCATGTACAAAAACATAACAATGACCATATGATTGTGATTTTTTGCATGGTCAGTCCCCCCCCCCCCCGCTTTTGGCTCAGCCCCTCCACTTTGAAAACCGTTCCGCGGCCCCTGTGCTGTATTCATAACTGTACATCATTAGGAATCAATTTTGGTTTGGGTTGCAGGGGCCCTTTGTTACTGAGAATCCCTATGTGGGAATATGATTTTGTTTTGTATATACCTTTTTTAGTTCAACGTGATACGAATGTCAATGAATGTGCAGAAGACTAAAAAAACATTTCTTCGTAAACTCTGTATGTAACCAGCCTATCTGACAGCAGTGATGGAATATGAACTACATGATGTTTGGATTGGTTTATCAAACGGCCAATCCACACCAACGTTTACTTGGATCGATGGTTCCTCACTCAACTACACAAACTGGGGTCGAGAGCAACCGGACGGATATCCGGAGAGTACCGGACCAAATCCACCGGTATGCATTTAGATTATTCTCTGTATTATTTTGTTAAAAAGATATTTGTAATCTTGTCAAATGCACCAATTTTTTTTGATATGGTGGAATTGTCCTTTATACTTCTAAATTTAAAATCGATATGTATATATTGATGGGTTTGATAGTTTTACAATTCATTTACCGTCTTATTTTTATTCTTATAAAATGTGGAACTAAATGATTTATAAATGAATCAATCACACTGGCATTTATCCAACGCACTTTTCGAAGAGGGAGTGGCCAGTACAACCTTCCACAACTTTTTCATCGAATAATCAATATTGTTGTTTAAATCATGCAAATCCATCTTTACATTCCATTTAAATAATTAAATTGGCTCCATGTGCATTAGAAAAGCACAAAATCTCTCTCTCGGCCACTCGCTCCCTCGCTTAATCTTGACGACTTGAACCGCGATGATATGGCTTTGTTGCAAAGATTGAATTAACTGCATCACGAGAGTATGGTTGTATAGTAAATATTAATAATTCTATTATTTGTTTTGGCATTTTAATGACTTTAACCGTATGGCTATGTGGACCTTTGATCATAGAACAATCAGTATAGTTTAAATACACTTGCGTAAAGTTTATCCCCTCATGGGTCATTACTCATTACACTAATCTAGCCTATCAGATTTATTTATGAGTGCACATAGTTTTAAACAACTCACTATACGCTCGCAATGTTAGATATAGTTCTATTTAAATGCATCGCTATACTTATACATTTTGATAGGCATTTTTGGACATCATGCAATCCTCCAAACACTGAAAATTTGCTCGCTTGATTCGCTCGTTCGTATACCAATGAGCGCAAGTTGTCATAATCAACTGTTTACTCACTATAGTTTTATAAAAATAAACTGTTTACTCACTAGTTTTATGTCAAAATACAACCATGCAATAGAAAAATAAGAATCGGTCAAGACGAAAAGAGAGAAATACATTATATTATGTACAAGTTTGAGGTACACTCCCTTAGAAAATGCTGTTGTTTTGGGTGATTTTTTTTAGCTCAATATATATAATTGTTATCATCCTCAACTGCTCCACTCGACTGCTCAGATCAGATTTAAGCCACTGAACTATGAATTTAAAAAAATGCTGTTTTCTTAGAAAAGTGAGAACGATTTTGTCTAATACACATTATTACACATAATTTCATGTATATTTTTATTTAAAAAATATATGTAAAAACCATCAATGATTAATTGAAAGATGGAAAATAAAGAAATCACATTTGGGCAACTGCTCGCCTCTGAAGTAACAAAAACAAACTTGAGAAATTTTCGTCAATGTCGTTCATTTTAAGATCCTATTATTCAAAGCAACTTGAATTCAGCTTGAGTTGTTGTAACCGATCTTCTCAGCAAACTCTACAAACAAAATAATGAAGATGTTCTTAATACAAACGAAAAGATATACGAAAGGTCAACGATTCAGTTGATTTATTGATGGATTGGCAGGGATATCTTATGAATAGATTATAACGAATCATTATGACTGTTTCCATTCAGTTTGATTTGGTTTAATTTAGTTAAAGGACAAGTTCACCCCAACAAAAACTTGATTTGAATAAAAAGAGAAAAATTCAACGAGCATAACACTGAAAATTTCATCAAAATCGGATGTAAAATAAGAAAGTTATGACATTTTAAAGTTTCGCTTCATTTCACAAAACAGTTATATGCGCATCCCGGTCGGTATGCAAATGAGGGAACCGATGACATCACTCACTCACTATTTATTTTGTATTTTATTATATGAAATATGAAATATTTTGATTTTCTTGTCATTGTCATGTGAAATGAAGTTTCATTCCTCCCTGAACACGTAGAATTCCATTATTTTAACATTTTGTGGTTCAGGCAATGAGGTCCTAATCGTCAAATTTGTAAAAATTGAAATATTGTATTATTCAAACAATAAAAAACAAAAGAAATAGTGAGTGAGTGACATAATCGACTCTCTAATTTGGATGTCACTGGCTCGTTCATATAACTATTTTGTTAAAAATAAGCGAAACTTTGAAATGTCATAACTTTCTTATTTTACATCCGATTTTGATGAAATTTTTGCATTGTGCTTATCTGATTTTTCTCTATTGATTCAAATCAACATTTTTCTGAGGTGGACTTGACCTTTAAGTTTAAGTTAGTGAATTTCACATTTAGCCTCGCTTTCTGTTACATTATCCTTACAATATGAACCCACATAATGGCAGAACTGTTGTTTTATCATTTCAATTCATTCGTTATTCTTTTAATCATCGGTATAAGTTCTTGTTACTATTGATTACTTTTAACAGAATTATTAAGCGAATCCAGCATCCATATTATAATTCATTTTTAGGCATGTGTTGTTATGATGTCGATCAAAACAGAAGCTGGGAAGTGGAATGACCAGAATTGTGATCGACAGTTACCTTATTACTGTCAGAAACCAGTAGGTAAGTAATAACCCATGTGGGGTTAGGAGATGGGAATTCAAGAAGTCTCCGAAATCTCAACCACGATACGCCGTTAAAATCAAGATTATTTTACTGGACATGCTGAATATAAAACTTCAATAGAGGGATGGGTCTTTCTTTTATCTCCTCTTTTTCTTAGTGTGTATCCGAGAGAGAGAAGAAAGAATAGAAAAAATTGAAAAAGAGATGATTGTTCGTGTAAATGCGGCAAACCTTATATCTTTATTTTAAAAAAATTGTGAGCAATCTTGCCCTCCATCAAATACTCTAATGTTGCCCCTTGGCTGTGGGATGATTGAAACACAAAGTCTAAAAAGGGTATAAATGCTTGTTTAAGTTGTGTCTAAGTTTTAGGCTTAGACACGGGTGCCGATATTCTGAAGTTCAGTTTTACTTATGCCATTTAACTCTGTGTTAACATTATGGGAAGTCAAAATTCCAATTGCGTTTAAATTATATCTTTCCTATCATTACCTGGCTCTTTCCTTATTTTTTTTATGATAAAAAAAAACTATTTCAGTAATCGTTCCCAATCAGTTATGAATGATTTGAGTGTCGAATGAGCCGACTTATCGAAATTGTATACTGTTAGGGATACCTGTAACGATTGGCTGTACATTATAAACCACGACTTTAAACCAGAATTTGATTATATCCCGAGTTCAGAATACGGAATAGATAGTTTAAAAGAACAAATTGAATTATGGACTAGGTTACTATGATAAGGAGAGTGGTTAGGGGCATGCCCTTCAGATGAAAGCCGTTATAGGGATAATAACGTCATTGTTAAACTGCCCCTTTTCCTATTTATTTTCGCAGATCCGAGCCTGACACCCCCTCCACCGGGAGGTATTTCACTTTGTAGAGCGGGTTATATTTCTTACTTCCAGGGGTGTTTTAAATATGTATCCGATAATCTGAATTATGATGAGGCTGAGACCGCTTGCGCCAAAGACATGACGCATCTGGCAACAATCGGTGACGCATACGATGAGGCTTTTATCGAGACGCTCATGTACGAAAACGGACACAACTCGGCATGGATAGGACTGCGCAAGCAACAGGTATAGGCCTTCTATCAGGGGGCGGATCCAGGATTTTAGTTTTTTAAAGGGGGAGCCCAGAAAATGATCAACTTTTTTCGCATTTACAGAAAAGCTAAAATTTTATGTTTTATAAAAGGCAATTACGACATATATATGACACATGTGATACGTTTTAATATGGTAGTTATTATGCGAAAATAGTATGACGATGAACAAAATAATGAAGAAAAAACAATTGAATTTCGTTCAAGAGTGTAGGAATGAATAGATAATGGGAAACGAGAAAGAGAGTGAAAGGGATATGGGTCAACGCTATATCGGGGTGTTTCACTTCATCTTTTATCTGGATTTTAATAAGCCAGTTCACGGTTAGCTCATGATCAACTTTTCTCAAATGACCTTTGTGATTTTTCATTAGGATAAGCACTATCATTTTCAAATGTAGATGTTGCGTAAGCTTTACCGGTAGAGTATTCAAATTCTAAGAACAAAAGGCATTGTATAGACCAGGGGAGCGTTTCATGGAAGGACTTGTCGGACGTTTTATCCGACAGCTACTATGGTAACAGTGACTCTCAGCCAATCATTATCAAGGAAAGTTGTCAGATCTGACAACTTGTCGGACGAAAATGTTGATGAAACGCCCCCCAGGTGACTAGAATAGTACATCAGGGATAAAGATTGGAAATCTGTTTTATTGTCTGCCTTTGGCATATTTGACTATTGTTTAGGCTACTGTCAAATACCAGTGATTATGAAGGCTCTAGTTATTACTCTTACTTGGATGTGATAAAATGAATATATATTTTGAAAGGAATACATGAATAATCATCAAATCACAAATACCTATGTCAGTGAAATTGAAAGCCACCTTCATGGTTTATCTCCAATGACCTTTTTCTGCTCGTGCGCAGTTTACAACCGTGAACAGGCTTATTCTTTATTAGGGCGGTGATCAGGACTTGATCCGTACGATATTATACATTTTAGTTTTGTATCCACATACTATAGGATTCTGTCTACGAATGGAATGATGGTTGGCCTGTATACTACACTGCGTGGGGTGCAGGGGAACCGTCTGGGGGAGAGGGGGAAGGGTGTGTCGAAGCCACCATTCTAGGACATTGGGATGATACCATGTGCACCAAGGGACAACCTTTCATCTGTAAATATACAGATAGTGAGTAAAACTTACTTTGCTTCTGCAGGGAATTTAGCAATGCCGCATTTTGATACCGTATGTTGTCATTCAATGATTCTATCCTCATTTTCATTTCTATCATCATTGTTGTTTATCATTATACAAGAAGTATTAACATTTTCCCTTGTTATAGGTATGTGGTGCCGGTATGTAGTAGTAGGCATGTTAATGATGTTGTGGCCATTATCATCTTTTTAAATATTGTCATCATTTTAAGTATTGTAGCAGCAGTTATTTTTTCATTCCTTGATAAATATTTGCATAATTTGCTTCTTTCAATAGCCTCAATACCAGTACCAGGGCCCACCTCAGATGGTTACTGTGAACAAGACTGGATAGAATACGGTTCACATTGCTATCTATTCATGACGAACATCGACGAAGTGCCGCGTACATGGTCAGAAGCTAACGAAGACTGCGTCGCAAACAAAGCAACGCTCTTAACGGTGCACAGTGAAGATGAAAACTACTTTATTCTTAGACAGTTGCAGTTGAGAAGCGCAGACGATGATACGACGAAGACACATGTCGAGGCAGCTGGTGACTTGTGGCTGGGAGTTTTGAGGAACGATGAAGGCCAGTTATTATTTTTTAATTCAAACTTTTGAAACGATAAAGTTTCGATTTGTGAATAAAAAAATGCGCATTAATCCTCAGGTAAACTGCTGGCGTCAGACGCACAAGACATGTTATTGAATGAAAGTTGAACATTATTCACAATGCCTCTAACATCGCAGTGATTATGTGGAATTATCTTTTACATTAATGTGGGCAATAGCGCAATGGAATATTTGAACTCATAAAAGTAACTCTTTTTAGTTTTTTCATACTTTGTATCTCCTTGCATAAATAGAAACGATACTTTTGACACATCGTTTCAAGACGTTTGCGACAGCTTTAGATTTGCAGCGCAAAAAAATGAACACTTTGTTGTTACATTTAAAAGAAACGAATAATATTATTTTAACAATAACAATGCGCCCTGGCAAGGTTTCTGTTCAATTTGCTGTTATGAGAGCATGTGTAAGATAGTCATCATTATACAACTCCCAAGAATGTTCTGTAATCTGATTGGTCCAAATCGGATCACATGATATTCAGCGAATTGCACTATTGCATCCAAAATGCACTATCCCGCACTCTGACGTCATACCAAATGTACTATCCTGCACTCTGACGTCAGAGTGCAGGATAGTGCGATGTCTGGAATTATCTAGAATTTTGATCAAAATATAGCATTCGGGGCAACTCAGTAACATGGGGAGGAAGGGGGTTGTATAAAACAAACAATGCACGCATTCTTGCGCATAGAGGACATAAATAATGAACTCTGTGTTCGACTCGCCAAATGGATATACCGCTCTCGGGCCTGCGGACCTCGGTGCGGTATATCCTGGCTCTTCTCGCACATCGTTCATTATTTGGCCCTGCATGCACGCGCTTACGTGCATTATTTGTATACTGTTTTGTTCATGCGCGTAACGATATTTTTGGCAAAGTAAAGCTCTTCACAGAAGTTACGTCGCAAATCTAGGACGAGAAGTTGAGTCTGAATTGTAGTATAATGGTGTAAGCAGTAATTATCGGGGGAGCGTTTCATCAACATTTCTATCAGACAAGTTGTCAGATCTGACATCTTTCCCTGATTTTGATTGGCTGAGAATCAATGTTACTATGGTAACTGTCGGATAAACGGGACTTGTCAGATAAAAGTCTGACAAGTTCTTCCATGAAACGCTTCCCGGGTCATGCTCATAGTATCATACTCGAACTTACGACGAGCTAGTTCCTAATTGTGATGTACTGTTTTTTATTTTTTATTTTAGGAGGTTTCGAGTATTTAGATTATGAACCAGTGGATTATGTGAACTGGGGAACAGGAGAACCGCATAACGGACAGAACACAGACTGTGTCGTCATGCAGACGGACATCGTAGGACATTGGGCTTCTTCACAATGCGATATCCTCAATAAATACGGATGCAAAAAAGCAAAACGTTCGTATTGATTCATCTTTCTCTATTCTACTAATAGCTGCTAATTATGTTCATGATGGTAGTAATTATTATTGATGATGTAAATAAGATAGGCCTAATGATGAATATGATTGTGAGTAATATCGCAACCATATATAAACAAAAATCTTTTGTGAAATATTTTTATGAAGGAGACATTAATAGTGCAATAAGCCATAAGTTTACATTTGATTACAAATGTCAACTGACAGTTTGGTTTAATGATTAGAACAGCAACATTTCAGCATAATTTGTATGTTACCAACATCACCATCATCACAGTAGGTAGAATGCCTGTAGTAAGTGCATGTGTAGCAGTTGCATTATAAAAGTAGTATAGTGGTATAGTAGTAGAAGTATAGCAGCAGCAGTAGTGATAGTGTAGTAGTAGCAGCCAGCCTGGTAGCATCAGCAGTAGAAGTAGGAAGTATTATTAGTTAGTAGTAATATAGTTGTAGAAAAAGTATAGGTTGAGGTGGGGAGTAGTGGTAATAGGAGTATTCATAGGTTAAGCCATATATAGCAGAAAACTCTAATCAAAGTTTGATGATATTTCAAAAAAATTATTTCATTTTTAAATTAAGGTTATGCTTGACTCTTCTATTCTATCTTAGTTCCTGTTACACCATCGCCACCTGCATCACAACCTCAAAGTGGTGAGTATGCATAAACTGGAATTTATCATGCAATTTAAAGAGGCTGCATTGCAATAAAACGCTTGTCAGAACGTTAAGAATAAATATCAATGGTGTGTTTCAATAGCTATGACAGTCTTACATGGAATTATAAAGTGAATGTTGCTTTTGAGATGTTGGGAATGGCAGAGAGCTTCCCAAGACAGCAAGTGCATGGCATTTTTTTTTGCATATCGCTTTTTCAAGAGAATACTCAGCTCGAAAATGTAGCTGATAAAATCTGCCTCTCCCTGAAAGAACATAATATTTAGAGACTAAAAACTGCGAAGCATATACATTTTGCACACTCCCTTTCAAGTTGATGTGAGAGAATTAAAGAATATATCAATCAGTATCTAACTATAAATAGTTTATGTGAATTAATTCGTTACAAAAATGATAAGCAACAGAAACAAGTTCACCAAGAGATACATAAATATAAAAAAATATCAACAACTTCATCACAGTAGGACTAATTATGATGTAGTTCAAAATCACAAATATAAGTTATTTCACTAATGTATTTTCCCTGATGTGCAGGAGGATCTACAGTTTCTAGTCAACCAATACTAAGCACATTAACAACATTATCTACATATACAACCAATGGGCCGTCAGATCCTTCAGGTACTATACATTACCATATTGATTATATCTGTTATAACGTCTCATTTCATAGTATCCATAAACGACCATGATTAATAAGTGTAGGATGATTTATTGTCCAATTCAATTTCAATTTCTTCAGTTCCATTTCTATAAAAATTGTAATTTCCATTTTTTAAATTTAATTTTCGGTTTTATTCATCAATCTCGATTGAAAACTGAATATCAGTCTCATTCCAGTCACTCCAAGTTTCAATCTCAATCTCATTTTCACCTTTATTTTAATTTTCAATTCAATCCATATTTAACTTTAAGTATTACAATTTACAATTTTACTTGCGAATTTAATTTTATGTTTGAGTCTCAGCCTCAGTCTAAACTTTGATTTCAATCTCCATTTCAAAATAAATCTCAGTCTCTTCCTCAATATAATGCAATTCTTAATTTCAAACTGTCTCATCCTAAATCTAAATTTGATTATCACCTTCAAACTCAGTCTTAATTTCTTATTTGTTCACAATATCAATCGAGCATCCATTCACATTTGATTTCAATGCTTAATTTCCATTGAAAATTTACTCTATACTTGTTGATCAAATTATTTTAATTATCCTCAATCATAATTAGAATTCATTTATAATGTTATTTTAATATAAATCATAGTTCCCGCTTTATGATATAATCACTTCATTGCGAGATTAAGTTGATTCTGCATTGTTACATTACTCTAGCCTTACTATCGCCTGGTGCAATAGCTGGTATCGCAATTGGGACCATTGCAGTTGCTGGACTCCTAGCCGCTGTCGTAGTCTATCTCATCGTTAACAAAAGGAAGTCGGTGCCACATTCACAATTCAACGATGAGATCGATATCTCTAGTTCCAAAGATGCTTCACGGCCGTGATTTACAACATAATTCTAATTCAGAATTAGACCAATACGAAGGAAAACATTCATATTTTACTGGCTTGTATTGGATTAATTCAAGCAAGTGCCTTTGAGCAGATGAAAACTGAAATGATGTTACATGATTAGAGATGTCAGGAAACATTGATAGCTATACCCTATATAGGAATATGTATTTAGCTTTAACACCGGAATGCCGGGAAAGCAAGAATTGCTGTAAGGCCTATACAACTTACTCCATTACAGAAATGTTCATATTATATTTACTTTGTCATGGGATGTATAGTTCTACTGGCATTTAATGATAGTTACCATGGTATTTATCACTGGGTGGGACACTTTCCGCAATAGTAATGCAACGGGGCCCGGGTCGGGTGATCTGAATATTGGTCCGAACACACTAAGAAATTCGGGTTCAATTTTACACCCCTAGGGGTGCACAGGCTTGTCCCTATACGAGTACCCCCTAGCGGTGCACACGTACACCCCGAATATGGGTGTACAGTGTGCACCCCTATTTGGGATGTCCATCTGCACTTTGGAGGGTGTACACGTCTACTCCTTAGGGTGCATAATGTATCCCCACCTAAAATAACAAAAAGATTGTCGAGACTACCGGTCCACTCACTTTCTGTATCGATTTTTTTATAGCTCATTTAGTTGGGACTCGAACTCCCCTCGTTTTATCTGTAGTCAAGATTCTTCCCGCTATGCCAGCGAGAAGGGCTGAGAGCGAATGAGGTCTCTAGCGATATGATCCGATTCCTTTTTTGACTTGTGCTTATAGTTGTGGTTCAACTATAGCTCTTATTACTGTAATTACTGTAATCAAATGTGTTTTTGAAACAATCATCATCACATAAATATTAAATTTTTTTTTTTAATGATTTCAGGTAAAAAGAAATGCGTTAGTGCATTGTTATTTCTGGTAATCTTCGATCACAAATCAACTTTATCTATACCATACGTCTATCAGCGAGACTGGTGGGGTGCGCACAAAGAGTAGATGGGTGAACAACAGCCACGGACTCTCGCATAAGAGCTAACTTGCACCTCAATGGTTTTGCGAGGTGTATGCACGTTTCGTACACCCCATTTGCACTGGGATTTCTTAGTGCGAACCTTAAAAAGGTGTTTCGGCGATTGTCTTTCAAGCTGTGGGTTAATTTTACCCCCGGATAAATTCTGGCCAGGTAACGTTTTAATATTTGACTGATTGATGCATGTGTGATGGTGGTCCCCAAGTCTGCGCACCTAACGATTTGAGTTAAGATTGAACATGAACTTCTTTTTATTCACAAAATCTTTCGATTAATAATGTTCCTCATATTATCATGAGTAAGTGTACCAAATATCTCATTAAAATTTGAAAGAAATATAGGATTTTCTTTGAAAAAACCTCGGGCAGTCATTTTCAGATTGAAAAAAAAATGATACCCCATGTCTGCGCACCCATTCACTTTGCACATGATTCTGGTATTTTAATGAGAAAGGCTGCATTTTGAGGCCGACACATGAAACGCCCAAAATTCATTATTTTTCCATTATTTTGAGTCGGATTTTTTAATGAATATCTGTCTATTACCGTGTTTACACTTAATCGGCATTTGAATCGGCTCGCGGTTCTGAACCGCGAGCCGATTCAGCATCGGCTTTTTCATAGCGTGTAAACGCGAGCAACTTGAATCGGCTCGCGGTTCAGAACCGGCAATTTGCACCACCAAAGTAGTAGGTTCTGAACCGCGAGCCGATGCAGAATCGGCTTTTTTACTACGTGTAAACAGAAAGCCGATTCTGCACCGGCAATTTGTGCGCATTTCAATTACTTTACCATTGTGACGTAATTGTAAGCGCACTGATCCAACGTTGTCTTTATTATGACGTATATTGTAGGTATGCGTATCATTTCAGGTTTTTGCATCGGCTCGCGGTTCTGAACCGCTATCTGTAACAACGTGTAAACGCAATCCAAATGCCGATTCTGCATCGGCATTTGGTTCAGAACCAATTGCCGATTAAGTGTAAACACGGTATATGAGGTGCATGTGTAAAGTTTGTGTTCGTGTTCGTTGCGTATCTTCTTTTACTAGAATCGCGCACTGATACGCGTGTGCGCAGACAAGGGGGACTGTGCAGATTTGGGGGAACTTGCCATACCAAGCTTTTGTACATCACGATTACACATTTATTAAGGCATATGACCTTTAATCAATTATATCAAAATAAATGTAAAGATAATCTTGACAAATGACTGCCACTATATTCCCAAGAATTGACACTGTAGAAGTTAACTAATTTTATAGACAGTGAAACATCGTTTTCAACGACGATGAAAAGCTTTTTATCATATTGCGGGTGCAGATGTTTATAGGAATTAAACGTCTGTAAAATTTACTATTCATATTTTAAGAAGTCATCCTTTTATATTAACCATTTTCACAGCTATTGTGTCGCTAATTAGTAATATCAAGCCGCATGCCATACCTCTGTAATCATGTAACATACACAGCCCAACTTGTGTTTCTTACTTGTTTCGGGGTGGGCAATTGATGAAAACCTTCTTACATCAGAGAGTTGTCTCTGGTTACATGTACAGTACGTGACTCATTCATAGACTTGCAAATGAAAACTAAATAGAGTTAAGGTCCTCCTATTATAAAGAATTACATTGTGTGGTTATAATTTAATTCATCAATAAAATGTAAACACTTGTCTGGGAAATTCAAACAAAAGTGCAACATGGGGCTCACTTTTTCCACATATATTATTCTTCGTCTTTGGTTTCATCTATCACACGGAAGCTTTAATGTTTGATAGACTGTTACGCTTGAATTAGCACTTTCCATTTTAGGTAAAACTCGCAGAAATGCTGATTTTCATGCTGTGCCAAGGATCAAAGGCGGAAAAAAAACGAATTGAACTTGCTGTATGTTTTTTGTAGTTTTTAGGCAATGGAAATAAAAAGATACATAGTAATCATTTCAAAACATACATTTAATTATTCTAACTATTAACAAATGTTTCATACTTTGTTTTAGGACACTATGAGTATATATTATATTTTGTTTATTTGGATATTACCCATGTGCTACTGTAAGCTCATTATTTTTGTTGATTTTTGTTCATAATAAATTTGCATTTATATGTATATTTTATTTGTATGTGGCAAAATGGATATAGAAATGAAATAAACCAATCAATTCAATTCAATTTGATTTATAACAATTTCCTTCTCAACATAACATTTTAACTTCCGGTAAACATAACCTTTAAGTTTTATTTGTTTGTCAGTTGGATATGAGGACATAAATTGAATCAAAATTATGTTAACAGAAGTTCATTTCAGAGAACAACATTTTCTTTTGTGATGAAAGGGGTTATATTTCATGCTCATACATTTGTTTCTCCAGACTTTCCACAGGCATGGCAAGGAATAATAGAAAGGAAAAAATCAATCATTTCATGCTACTTGTAAAGCAGATACAATGTTATTAAGGTGGTCGAGATGTTTTGTGTGTGTGTGGGGGGGGGGGGGGTGCCCCCGAAGTAGCGTTTTGTAAAGGAAACAATTTAGACGGAATAAGATATCTGGATATCAATCTTCTTATATAAAATCCATGTGCTCTTCGAGATGAACGTCTACTTTTATCAATAATAACTATTTCCAGTTTTTGCGCAAATTATTATACACGAATTTTTTAAAAGTAAGGGGTGCTCTCTCAAGCGGAAGATTTGTCGACGGTCATAACGTCACTCGCTTCAATAAAGGACAAGTCCACCCCAACAAAAAGATGATTTGAATAAAAAGAGAAAAATCCAACAAGCATAACACTGAACATTTCATCAAAATCGGATGTAAAATAAGAAAGTTATAAAGACATTTTAAAGTTTCGCTTAATTTCACAAAACAGTTATGTGCACATCCTGGTCGATATGCAAATGAGGTGACTGATCACGTCATCCACTCACTATTTTTTTTGTATTTTATTATATGAAATATGAAATATTCTAATTTTCTCCTCATTGTCAAGGGAAACAACAATTAATTCCTCCCTGAACATGTGGAATTGTTTGATGCTATATGATTCAAAATACAGCTCAATCTGTATTTTGGTACAATTTTCCTTGTTTAGAGAGTATCAGGGGAAATATATGTAAACATATATTGTGTGTGAAAAATGGAAAATAAATGTTTATTTGAATGAGAAATAAACATACAAACATACAGTGTATCGGAATTATCGCTATTCCAGGAAGGGGGGCAAGGATCTTATTATCCACAACAAAGCAAGAAATCGTGTTTTATCTTGAAACGATGAGGAGGGGTTAACTGTATGTACATGGATAAAGAGTAAATTTAAATACCATTATTCATAACAGGTGTACTCCGGGCTGAAAAAAATAAACCTAAATTAATAGGGTAAAATTTACTGATCAACGCTGAAAATTTCATCAAAATCTGAAAACAACGATGATAATTATTGAATTTTAAAATTTCGCAATATTTGATGAAAACAGTTATTATGCACACCGTCTTAAATATTCATTAGGTAGGTGATATTCCCACTTTTTTATTTTTCTTACATGAAATGGTAATTATATCATATTTTCCTACATGTGTGTATGTGATAGTATCCCTAGTAACAGAATAAATTGCATCAGTTAATATCTTACGCATGAAACCAGTTGCCAATCCAACGTTCATTCTTGGTGGACGACATTTGAATACATATCATGTAAAAAATCATATTATATAGAATAAGTGGGGATATACGACATCATCAGCTTACTCATTCCATATTCATGAAGGCATGCGAAGAACTATTTAAAAAAATAATGCAAAGGTTAAAATGTCATAACTTTGTTATCCCTTGTCCGATTTTTATTATAATTTCATTGTTTTATTTGTCTGTTTTTTTCTCTGTGATAAAAATTTCAGCCTGGAGCAAACTTGTTATGTTTGGACTAATTAGAGGGCGTACCTCATCTCATTCGGTAATTCATTCTGTTTGCTTTCCTTTATGACTATTTTATGACCATGAACAAATAAACTTCTAATGAGAAAAATTACTATACGCTTACAAATACAATTACAATTCTTATAGTCTTATATAGGCGAGTGGTGAAAATAATGATCTGGGGGGCGTTTCATGAAAGGACTTGTGGACGTTTTATCCGACAAGTCCCGTTTTATCCGACAGTTACCATAGGAACAATGCCTCTCAGCCAATCAAAATCATGGAAAGATGTCAGATCTGACAACTTGTCGGACGAAAATATTGATGAAACGCCCCCCAGATTGTGATAAAAGCATGTCACTTGGCACACATGATCAAAACAACATTGTACATATTTTCAGCGGTGAGATAACTAACTACCCCCATACTTGAAGTGAAATTTACGATGAGACATTGGTGACACTTAGGCCCGTAAACTCAGGTTTAAAGTTGTGGTTTAAGTATGGATAGCCAATTGTTCCATAAATCACTAACGGTAGAGATATCATTATTTCAGCTCATTTGGCTCTTAAATCATTCATAATTGTTTCGGAAGTATAAATAGATGAGCGTCTTCACCATTGAAGAATCAGGAAAGAGCACAATAAACATAAGAAACATACAACTTAATAAAACTTTTGATACTTTGGCTTCCCATACTTAAACCATAACTTTAAACCAGAGTTTAAGTTAAACCCGACTTCAGAATACGGGCCTTAGTAACAGCTTTTTTTTTTTTTTATAGAGGGGGGGTTAGTGGACGCCCAAAATTGTCACGACCAAAAAGAGCAAGAGAGAGGAAAGACGAATAAAAAGTAAAAGAAAATGTTGAAATATATAATTTTCTGAATATTTTGTCAAAAGCTTTTGAAAACTAAATTTTTGTATATAAAGACAGCTAAACATTTTAGCTTGCTTGCTTCGCTTGCTCGCAGCTTTCTTAAAAAGGTTGCTACATACAACAATTCTGACCCCTTTAAAATGTTTGACTTATTACGCCACTAAATGTTGACGTTGATAAAATCAATGCCGTTACCGAAACAAAGCACATCAATATTTCAGTATTTTTATGTTTTTATGCATCTTAATATATGAGACTTAAAATAACATTTAATAGCAATAGAATGTAATAAATATTTCAAATGTGGATAAACTTTTGTTTACAATTCTTAATGTGGCATCTATGAATATATTTTTAAAGACTGTTCGTTCAAGATCATTCCATTTAGCAACGGGAGTAATTGGAGGGCATTCAGGTAGTAATGACAATATATACATTATCATCTGCCTATCCGAGATAACCCTGATTTCACACTTTCTTTGGGGGTTTCTTCTGAGGCGAGCCACCTTTTGGGGGAGGACGGATCTGAACTCCTGGCTTCGCTTGTCCTTTGCCCGGTGATTTGTTAGCTGGCTTTGGAGGGGACTTACCGGCGGACTTATTTGGAGATTTTGATGTTGATTTTCCTGCAGATGGTTTCGGGGGCACTTTTCCTGGAAGCTTTGTTGGTATACTACCAGGAGATTTAGGTGGTGTTTTACCAGGGGCTTTAGGTGGTGAAGAACCTACTTTCTTTGGTAAAGATTTAGATGGTACTTTATCCACAGGTTTTTGTGGCCCTTTGTCCATGGATTTCGGAGGCCCTTTTTTCGGAGGGCTAGATGTACCTTTTCCAGGAGATCGTGGTGGTCCTTTCCCGGGAGGTTTGATCTGAGGGATACCGGGTTTCGCACTACCGGGTTTCGCACTACCGGGTTTCGCAGTACCTGGTTTTGCAGCACCAGGTTTTGCCGTACCAGGCTTTGGCATACCAGGTTTCGCAGCATGAGGCTTTGCCGCACCAGGTGGTCCAACTGGCATTTTCTTTGCGGGACTCGTAGTACTCTTCTTCACTGGTGACGAAGCTCCAGACTTTGGTTTACCATGTTTCCTGTCCCCATCACCGAGTAACGGTTTTGCTGCTTCTTTGTCAAGATTTCTATCCTTGTCCAAGTCATCCTCGTCACCGAAGCAGCTATAGTCAGTAATTCAATATAAAGAAAAACATTTCGTATCACGTTCTTAAAAAGGAAAGGCAATTTAATGCAGGATACTTTACAGGATCTAAACTTGCATTTGACCCGATGAGATTCAGGAATCGGATTCAAGGGATGATTCCCCAATAGAGGTAACATACCCATGAGTCATTGTGTACATTTTGTGTGGGGGTTGTTATGATTATTGTAAAATGAATAATGCTTCATACAAAGACCGATTAATATAAATGGAAAGAATATCTGAAATAGCGCCATCTGAGCTAAAATCTAGCCAGGGACCTGTTTTTAACTTGCATACTGAAACATACGGCAGACATAAATCATTCCAATGCTTAACCGCAGATAACGAGAGACAACGATTTATATGACTCCATGTCAGCTTTTAATGTATATTAAACTGGTACTTGTATAAGCGTGTCAAAATAAATGTTAGTGATGAACAACATCCCATATAAATCTGAGTTAAATCTACCGGATTGTCCTATCTTTCCTGAAAGAGATGAGGGAAGGGTCGAAATAGGCAAAGGAATGATAAGGAAAGAAATGATAACATTCTTCATACTTGTTTTAATAAAGTTACAGATAGAACCATATAAACACTAATGAGTCAAGCTCCGATGTAAATGAGAATGCCCCATCCTCTCCCATTTATAACAAAGACATAGGTCTCGTATGTCTTCTAAGAGTTATGATCGGCCCGATCAAATATAGAATTTCATTAATTATTAATTAATTTCATATAAGAACTGTATACACCGTTCATTTTTTTTTTGGGGGGGGGCGGGATATAGAAGCACACTGATATATCACGACAATGATTGTTTAGAAAACAGTGCATTTAAACGGATTAAGACTTCCAAATGTTGGCGTCGCCGGTTTTCGATCTTGTTTTTTGTTTAGATCAGTTAGAACTCTTTATGAAATGGGCCCCTGGACACCCCCTTACGAGATTAGATTGCTTACCAGCAGACACAGATACAGCATCCAATGAGAAACACGACAAGGACTCCTCCGATACTGCCCGCTATCAAAATAAACGACGAACCTTTTGCCTTCTCTTTCGCCATCGCCATCAAGCGTTTGGTCATAGCTGCCAAAAAATGCAAGATTTAAGTATTCATTTTCCGTTTATCAATCCAGGGTTTTCATTGAAGGTAATATTTTATCACTGCAAATAAAATACATTGCTCCTATTTCAAACTAGATCGAGAGCTGGGAAACGAAAATGGAATGAAAAATATAAACGGTGATAAAAAACACACAGGTCGTAAATCGAGATTGTTTTTAAATGAAATGGTCAAATTCAGACAAGTCATTGTTGTGGTAAATGAATTATTTTCATTTCACATGGATACATATAAGTGCTGAAGACTTAAAGTGTGTAGGGAACAAATTTATGTTTAGAAATCCTTTGATTTGAGATCAATGTAAAATGATGTACAAGCTTTGCGGTTATTTCGTTTTCTTATTTTTTATCTGGTGATTTGCAACGAAATTCATAATCGAACAATTTCATTCCGGACTTGAGTAACAATTTTAATGAATTTTCCTTTTCGTTTAATGTTTGACTGACAGTGCAGGTCATGTTGTACAGATTCTCTTACCTTTTCCCATCAGATATAGAGATCCAGAGTAAACCATGCGTACAAATCAAATTAACATGTCAGTGCACGTGTCAGGTGTGCCAAATTCTAAATGAGCGTCTTGACTAGACTCGTCTATCAAAGTGAAAATAATGCAGGAAAATCTACTTGACCCATGGTGCATTTCGGGCCAGTTTCCTGATTTTTTTTTCCTGATTGGACCAAAGTAATGGTTGTTAGACGAAATGTTGATGGACGGAATGGCATTAGACTAAATGAAAGAAGACCATGTGGTGAGTGGACAAGTTGGCAGTAGACGAATAGGCAATTTACCAACACTATGTACATTGTTTATGGTCAAACAGAAACGGTGTTTTCACGGTGTTGTGTTCCTTCTTTGTCTGACAGTAAACATGTTCACATCTAACCAAGATAATGATATCGAACCAAAAGGTGTTAAAAAAAAAGGGGGGGGGTTGCATAAAACTATACTTCATACTGTATTTGCCATGTAGTACGCAATGGACGGTGATGGGAGGAGGGGTAAATCCACCTGGAATTTCGATTTTTTCTTTTTCTTTTTTTATGTACAGAAGCTTGTGGGAGAGGGTCGTCTCGTAACAAGAATTTTCAAGAAATCGTCGCTTGCAGTACACCCAACCTTGGAGTCAATACCTCACCCACCGGCAATCCGTTCTTACATTACTTAGTATTTGTAAGCTAATAATATTTGGATTGTCCAGGGTGCGGAACGAACCGGATATTGGATTTAGACTCGAAAGGAATGGCATGAGACGTCTGTTGTAGTGTGTGAAGTGGGTTTTGGGACCAGAGCTTTGAGAAGAAAAAAATGACAATATAAAGGTCGGAAGAAATTTCCTTGGTGGAATCTCTCCTATTACTGAAAAGTACAGTTACAGGAAGAAAAAAAGAGAGAGAGAGAGAAAGAGAGAGAGAGGTATATTAATAAAGGGAGCGTAGGGAGAAGGGTGGGAAGAGGTTGTCGGAGAGAGAGGGAGCGAGAGGAAGAGACAATGAGATGGGGTGGATCAAATTGAAGACGACGTCGACGAAGAAGAAGATGATGAATCAAAGGGATAATAGTTTGAACATCCCTCCTATTTGTTTAAGCCAGTCTCGAGGAATGATAAGGAATGATACAAATTAATTTAAAAAGGTGAACTTAATGTTTCCAAGATAGATTAAAATGAGAAACGTACAGGACTTTCACTTCACGTATTTATTGAGCAAAGCGCCCACTTTTCCCTTTTACTGTTTAGGAGTACTTACCTCTTTTAGGCAAAACTAGAAAGAGATTGGAAAAAGAAAGTGATGAATATTATAAGAATCTTGCAAAGGAATCGGTGTACAATATAAGATTTAACTCTTTTTCCCCTCATGCATCTGTAATGATTCATACGCTAAGTTATTAGCTATCTTGATTATGAATGAGATTATGTTCAATTACCAATCTCTTCATTTTCAATGACATATACAAAAAAATGTGAATAATTATTCATAAGCAATTTTTAAATCTAAAGCACATTGAGCATTTTTCAAAATTTTAAGCAGAAACGGCTAAAGAACCTACAGACCGATACATACGGCTTATGGACAGATATATGAATATTGAGGGGGGAAATATCAAAGAGCAAACGAGATAACGAAATAATGGCTATACGGTATAATAGATGTATGAGATGAGTAAGAATAAATGAATTATCACAACGTTCTACGTTGGTGATGAACGCTTAGAGTAACACTCATAACAAATGAGAACCCACAGGTTACTTTACTAATTCCTCGACATTTTGTATGAGTACATAGGTATATAATGTCATAGGCCTATGTGAATATAATTTATCATCAGAAAGGAAAATGTCTAAGGTTCGATTCCTTTTCGTTTGTATTCATTGTTTAATTATGTAAGCAATGATTACATTGGATGCAAGAGATACATTACCTTCAACCTGTGCGATGTTAGTGACCCACTGTCTCTGTGACTTGTAATGTATCACAACACACCTATATACACCTGCATACCTCTCATCAATGTTCTTAAAATGTTCCACGTTAACCTGCAAACAATCATAAAAATAACAGCACACCGTTCCGTTCAACCATGATTTTTGGTATAATACATATTTGGTATAGCTATAAAGATAAATGAATAACGACATGATAATTTACGTTATCTGTACAGTTACCAAAACTATTATAGTATTATTTACAGGAAAATCTTATTACTCGTATATTGGTTTTGCTAGTATCAGCGATGCAAATCCTTAACGCAAAATAATTTGTCAACTGGGAATGGCATAGTAATAACTGATTTATCCCTTCCCATCCTCCAGTTCTCATAAAGTCGGTTCAAATGTTGGATGGAAAGAAAAAAATGCATTGGAGCAGAATGTATGTATAAGGGGCTGTTACAAAAGTAACTATGACTCAATATATTTGTAGATATGTCCGATTTTTCATCAATGAAACACAATGGGCGGGACGGAGATCATCTTACATCATATAAATAGTGTAACAAAATAGAAAATGAAAATGATGACTGATCGATAAATAATAGACGATATAAATGAATTGATGAATGATCGAATGAGTGAGTAAAAAAATGAATGAATCAATATCAATCAATCAATCAATTAATCTAATCAATTAAGCAATCAATCAATCAATCAATCAATGATTTCTCACCTCTTCTGGTTCAACATCTTCATAACTTTTAATGAGTTTATCTCCTTTATACCATTGTGTTGTAAAGCCATCAAACAGTAGTCCTAACTGTTCCCCATTACATGGTATTTCCAAGCCTTCAGCCTCATAACCCTGGATATCAGGAGCCTCAGGTGGTACTGTAGATGAAATGGAACAAACTATTTATTTCTTATCATAATTATAAGACGATTTCATACAGAGGTGAAACGGCGCACTGTTTCTCAACCATAGTATCTTTAAAGGGGAATGAAACCTTTGGAATGAGTAGGCTTGTGTCAAAACAGAAAAATCAAAGAAACAGATCAACGAAAGTTTGAGAAAAATAGGACAAACAATGAGAAAGTTATGAACATTTGAATATTGCAATCACTAATGATATGGAGATCCTCCCGTTGGCAATGCGACAAGGATGTGTGATGTCATATGTGAACAACTTTTCACTTGATAAACTATAAACTACCGCCAAATGTCTCTTTGCTTTATCTTATGGTGATACAAACTCTATATTTTGGCAATGCGACAAGGATGTGTGATGTCATATGTGAACAACTTTTCACTTGATGGACTATAAACTACCGCCAAATGTCTCTTTGCTTTATCTTATGGTGATACAAACTCTATATCCATGATGTATTCTTTAAAAATCTGTATTACATGCCCTCCCATAGAAAGAACACATGATCTACTGATAGATGTGATAAAAGAGGCAGTTTAAGTGAAATATATACTAAGTAATGGGGAGAGTTGTTCACAAGTGACATCATCTTTGTCGCATTGCCAATGTCAGGATCTCCATAGCATTAGTGATCGCAATATCTAAATGCTCATAACCTTCTCATTATTTGTGCGATTTTTCCGCGATTTTTCTCAAACTTTCGTTGATCTGTTTCTTTGATTTTTTATGTTTTCACACAAGCTATCTTGTTCTAAAGGTTTCATTCTCCTTTCAGTATTAATCCTCATAGATTTGGATGTAGGGTGCTTATGTATCTCACATAATTTTTTATGATATAATATAAAACAATTTTACAAAAGTGTAATGGTTCATATTTTGAGGAGGCTGAGTCTGCAAAAAGAAACGATTACATAGTACATGCAAACGTTAGGCCTCTTTTTATACATCACATACAAGGATTGGGCGCACATAAACTTAGCCACATACATGCATACACAAACACCCATATGGTTAATATTTCATTGTAAATTAGTAAATAATAGGCCCAATAATGATGATAAAAATCAGTTTATTGATAAACCAGTAGCTCAATTATTGATCAATAAAGCAAGGTACAGCTAAATAAAGGAATTAAAAATACATGAATAAAAACATGAAAGGAGCGAAAAATAAATTAATGAATAAATAAAATGGATTAGTACACACTACACAGTGAAGTAATGAATTAAAATATTCATAAGTAAATAAAGGAATGAACGCATGCATACATGTAGATAATGGAGCAAACAAGAAATTATTTTTTCATTGATTTCAATTCATAAGTTAATTTGTTTACTTAATTTTGCTTATTCATTTATCCAGTATTTAGCCGTTTATCAAAATTATTTATTAATTAAATAACTTCTTACATTATATTTATTTGAATTCAAATATATTATTATTTGTTAACTTTGTTATTTTTTGCATTGCTTAGATATCAGGTTCAGTATAAAATCAATCTAATTCATTATACAGAAGCAACCGTAACACCCTTCTTTTACAATAAATATCAACTACATAATTTATCACAAGGGTACTAGAAAAGGCAAATGCCAGTAAGCTCATGTATTGCTTTACAAAAGGTATAATGTGTAGATATATCCAAACCTACAAATTTAATGACTATGAATTTGGGACTCAATTCTATGTGGTACACTGTACATCAAATTGTTTGATTAAAAAGTTAGTGAAATCGAAAGTGAAATAGACGAAGTTGAAAAAAAGGACGAGTGAGATTATAGGAAACTAATCCTGAATACCATTTTCAGAACATTTCAAAGAAAAAAACATTACAGCGATTAGATGTTCTTTCTGCTTGCAACCAATGCTAATGAAGGCGTGAAAGCATATTAATTTGGTATCGCATAAACAGATAAAATTGAGTCATGTCGATACAGTTACAAGGTGTTCCCACTTTTCTTAATTGTCTTCCTGCAAGCACGTCCCATCAATATCCTTCTTCTTGGGACTGCCGCGTGAATTCAATGCCGTAAAAGCTTATGATAAAGGGCATGTTTATTTGAAGAATATTTAGAACAAATCTTGACCTTTCCCTTCAGCTTAAAAATAGCATTTATGTATTATTATGCTCGCACAGTCACGAAGTATATTTTTGAAGAGAGAGCAGGGTTGTGCAATCAAAAAAATCTGGCTCTGGAGAGCATAAAATTTCTGAAATTCAAGCTCGAACCCTATTTCTTTGAACGCGAGAAAAGCAGACAACCGGTCCATGCACTGTATTTCCATTTTTCTATTTCTTTAAGAGCTCATCATAATATTGTGTAATTTTTGTATAATATTGAATCGGGTCGAGATATTTGAACGATAAAAAAAATATGGATACTGAAAAAAAATCATCCGCATCCGAAAAATCATAAACTACGATAATGATCGAAATCAGATTTTCATGGAAATTTTTAGATCATCTTTAAAACCGCACATGCATACTAAAAAAAAGATATCATCATCCTTCTTATATTAATTATTATGTTTTTATTTTATTTTTTTCGTTGCTTTAAAACGATTCTTGCGACAGATCGGATGGGGGGGGGGGTGTTCCATTCCATGACAAAATGACCAATGATTTGATTTGTGACATAAAGTGGAAAACCTACAGAGTTGCATCCCGTACAATGTATAATTGATCGTTTGTCAGCTGTGCCAATCATGGGATGTCATTATATCCACATTGGTAACCATAGGTAACAACATTGAACGGATCAATAATGTATTTGGAAGGAGTGACGAGGGCGATTAACACACATTCTATGTCAAGATTGCCAGGATGTAATTTTTGTTTTCGTCGGTTTTGGGATGGTTTATTTCACATAATATTCCCCGAAACTTCATTTTTTTTGTCATACAGGTATTAGTTGCCCCTTTTATACTATTTTTTTCCTCTGTATGTCGCACACGTCTCATGCACTTTATTCATATCCCCCTCCCATTACTCGTGAATATTGTTGAGTATTTTCGTTTGCTTCATTTTATTGGTTTTCTTTTCCATATGTCTCTTTCTCTATATTCTCTGTTATTATCGCTCTTCCTTGCCTTCTTCCACTTACCCTCTTATTCCCTCTTCTAACGCTCATTTGATGTGACACCTACCTGTTTCTAAAACTAATAAATTTTATGTCTTTCTTTCTTATTAAAAAAAAAATCTGCAATCAATATGCAATGCATTTAATCAGAAGTATACGAATATTGTTAGAATATCAAGCTAATATGCCTTTTCCCTTTCTTCCTTACAATAATCATTATATTTTGTCTTATTATAATGTAACTTGCTGAAACCTTTATCATTTTCTTATATTCTAAATGTTTAATCTAAATGCCCCCAGCATTTTCGAGGAAGACTGTTCTGAATTCAATCTCTTATAACATGACCTTCCCACTTCTTCTTTACAATATTTTAACCCTAATTACAATGATCACTTGATTCTTCTTTAAAAAACCTTTCGGTTTAATCAGGTAATGATTTTCCCAAGTAGCTTCGAGTAAAATTGGGTGTTTTCTGCCAACCTTGCGATAGCATTTACTGTTCGCCTATTAAATGCTGTATACTTCAATATCGATTTTAGCGCTCTTCGGCTGATTAGATTTTTTTGGGGGGGACTTCAGACATCTTCAAATACTGTCCATCACTCTACTTGCACTGTCTAATGGGGGTAAATAAATATGGTTTTCACTTCAACTCTCCTTCACTACCTTATAATGATATGCTTTTGTGGAGAGTGTGTATTTATCCCCCGCACTTGCAGAGCTTGTCAGTAAAACGGTGAATAAAGAGTAATGACAGGAGGTTTTATACATCGTCAAACCCACAATCATCAAAATATTGATGCAACTCATGCGAGGGGGTAAAATATTTAATTCAACTACTTTGTGGGTAGACTTTGCTTTGAACAAATTCGACCTATCCCAAGATGTATATGTATATCTCTGAAAGATGGTAAATTTGTAGAAAATGTCTTGGTATACAGCACAATAAATTAAGTGTGATAAATCCCAATCAAAATTTAGCATTTTTTCTCCATTCCATTGCCTGTGTAAACGCAGGTGGGGGGGGGGGTGGGGGGTTGCATTCTAGGGATAATGGGGGATGGTATGATCTAAAGTTGACTATTCTTTTCTTATAGAAAAAAAGGTGTAGTCACACGACCCAGGGCACTCCATCCAATACTTTTTTCCTTATTTTTCCTTCTTCTTTTTTTTTTTACCCCATTCCCTTTTGAATAATCTTTTTGATCCCCACATGTTCACCCCTGAAGAGCTAAATTATTTCCATTGAAATTCTTTTTTTTTTAAATATATATATTTCTTAATTGGTGAGGAGCTTATCAGTAAAAATGCTATACGTAACATACCAACTGGCCATTATTATTTTTGTAGGGGGCATTTGAAAGACGCTGGATGAACCGTCATGCCCTTCTCTAGAAGAAAAAATAGATAAACATAAACTTTGTCTATGATTTTTTTAAAATGAATATTTGATACATCTTAAATTTCTTTTGTCACACGTGGACACCCACCTGCTAGACTGAACACAGCTAATACTACGTCGCTTACACCTCCAGCTTCGGCTTGGCATGTGTAAACTCCATTGTCACCGGAATGCACTGCTTCAAAGACTGCAGTGATAATCAAAGACATTTGTGAATTATTAAGGATAACTTATAGGTTGAAGTGATGAGGACGCCCCCGACATGGAAAAGACAGAACTGAGATAAAAATAAGTCATTTATCTAAATATTTTTTTTTCATATTTCATTATCAGATCCTACACTGTGTAAATGCATCGTTTGTGATACATTTTTCGGTATCCTAAGAAACTAACCGAACCCAGGCTTACGATTTCCAGAAATCTTGACTGATCAACGACGCTGTAGAATGAGGGAAGATGGTTGAGGTCTGCCTATAACTTGACAGAGCCTTCTATGTCTCTGGACCAAAGCTGTGGGATAGCCTTCCCAAATTTATCAGTAGAGCAGCGACCCAATCAACTTTCGAGTCATACCTGAAAACCTTTCTGCTCTCCATTCCACCATCATCGTAAGAATAAGGTTACTGTAGTTCTACTAAAACAGTATTTGATCTGCCGCAATCTAAGCACTGTTTAAAGGACAAGTCCACCCCAACAAAAAATTGATTTGAATAATAAGAGAAAAATCCAACAAGCATAACACTGAAAATTTCATCAAATTCGGATGTAAAATAAGAAAGTTATGACATTTTAAAGTTTCGCTTATTTTTTCACAAAACAATTCTGTTTGGTATACAAATGAGGTGAGTGATGACGTCATCCACTCACTATTTCTTTTGTATTTTATTATATGAAATATTCTAATTTTCTTATCATTGTCAAGTGAAACAGTGATTAATTCTTCCCTGAACATGTGGAGTTAGCAATGTTTAATACTATATTATTCAGTCAAGTCGGTCCCTATGGTCAAATCTGTAAAAATGAAACAATAAAAAACAAAAGAAACAGTGAGTGATGGACATCATCGACTGACTCACCTAGTTGTGCATATCACTGTTTTCTGAAAAATAAGCGAAACTTTTAAATGTCATAACTTTCTTATTTTACATCCGATTTTGATGAAATTTTCAGTGTTATGCTAGTTTGATTTTTCTCTATTTATTAAAATCTACATTTTGTTGGGGTGGACTTGACCTTTAAATACATTGAAACTTGTGAGACATTTCCCATTTTTTAGCAAGCGCCATCAGCGCTCAGCAGAGGCGGATACAAGCGTGATACAAGAACCCATCATCTTCATCATTATCTTCACGTGGTCTTCTATTTTCTTCTCGCAAGGTTGTGCGATAATTCTCAAGCATGTTTGTGTAATACCTCGCTGGTTTTGCCCATACCAAACAAATTATTACATTTTCTTACCCAGCCTGCCAGTGTCTAACTGTATCCTTGCTCCATCTATTGCTAGTCGTTGTCCGTTCCTTCTCCATTCTACACGAGCGTCTGAATAGTTCTGATGAACTAGTCTGATAGCTTCAGTGCAGTCCATTAAAGCTTCCTCATCAGGTTCTCGGACAAGATTAACATGGCTTCCTGATTATGAAACATAAAAGAGGCAAGAGTAAAGAGCAATGATTTTTCGCTTTCAATAGCGAATCGCAGGCTGCAATGAAATAAATATGTCAGAACTATGCATTGTTTAAGACGACGGTTTCAGTACTTTATGACAGTCCCTTACGTTTATTATGTTTTTTTAATAATAATTTGTTTTTTATGAATACTACCTTTTCACTGATATACGCATACTTGATTCATTGGTCTCTAAATACCCTTATAGACGTTTGGGGTTAACAATGTGAAATGTATATAAAATGAAATTATAGATACATGTATATCAAAGTCAAATTATAAATCAACTGACTTTCCTACATTTAATCGATGTCCCAGACAACTAACTCAACCATACTAAAAACTTTTACTAGTCGAAAGTGATGAAAACACCCCTAAATCACTGGGTTTATTCATAGATCAAATACCCAGCCAAAATATCATCCAAATTCGACGTGTAACATTGAGAGATGCACTTAATGTCAACAACTGATTTACATTTTTTTGTACATGGTTTCCTTAAGACCTCCAGTTTTGCTTTCTGTTTGGTATTATAAATTTTATCTTTCAAACGAGAATCTACATAAGAGATAAATTGTATTACTAGTACATGTATAACAAAAGACCTTGCATGTCAACTTACCATCTAGTAATGTCCTCAACCCACTTTCAAGTTCTGTAAACAAAGAAATTGAAATAACACAAATGAAAAAAGGAAAATCTTAATCATTTTTCAATTATAAAGTAAATTCAAGTTTGGTACTTTATTCCTTTGTTCTTTACTCATTGGATATCGGTTTTAATCATCATTAACTTCTCTATAAAAGCTGCATGTGCATATACGTGTTATGAATTGTTTTCCTTTTCTTTCTTTTTTATTCTTCTTTTTCATAACTGCTTCTTTAATGTCGTCAAGGTCGACTCAGTTACAAGAGATATCTTTAAATTTCCATTACGCCTTAACTATCCCTTTTCCCCCTTTTTTTGCCTTGCCCTTCTTCCATATTAATCCTGATTTTTTTAGGTTTTGTTATCCAATTGCTATTTTTCTTTTCTTTTTAATATATTCCTCCTCGTCATCCTCTTCTTCTTCATCTTCTTTTTTCTTATTCTTGTTCTCCTCCTCCTCCTCCTTCTTCTTCTTCTTCTCCTTTTTTTTAATTCTTCTTTTTCTTTTTTTTCTTCTTCTACTCCTTCCTATTTTTCTTTTTTTTTCTTTTCTTTTCTTCTCTTCTTTTTTTTTTCTTCTTCTTCTTCTCCTCCTCCTTCTTCCTCTTCTTCTATTCCTTCCACCCCCATTTTACTTTTTTTCTCCCCTCCTTCTTCTCTCATAATCCTTTAATATTCTTTTGCACTTCTTCCTCTCTTGCATTTCCTCTTCTTTCCCTCCTATGTCTTCACCTGTATTCTTCCCGATGTATCTCCTTTTCCCTACTCCTCCTCCTCTTCCTCCATCCGGCACTTCCATACCGACCTTCTCCTTTTCGCTCAATCCCTTTTATCTTCTTTTATCCTAAAAGCAAATCCAGTCGGACTTGATATCCGTTACACCCTCTCGCAAACGGCTGATATTAAGCCCGCTTATTCGGCTTTGATTCCACCCCACTCAGAAGCAATATCGCTTTCTTATTCTGTGCATATCATATTACCATACATTTCTAAACTTTAAAGACAAAATCTACAAATGCTATAATGAATTGAAGTGAATGCAGTGAAATTTTGCTTGATGTTCACCTGTCAGAACATTATTAAGCTTCTTGTCTCCGATGAGCGGTATGTCAATTTCTTTTATGATTTGAAAAAAAATGCGTTTGGAAGCAATTAATAATATTTATTCTGGATTTTACCCACGGTATTTCCCTCTTTTTTTTTTTTTTTTTTTTGGGGGGGGGGGGTGGTCAAGTAAAGGTTGATTGAGGTTGATTGTCATGCTTAATGATGATACAAACCCTTACTGGGAGCCGTTTCATACAGCTGTTTGTATGTTAAGAGTGACTTTAAGAACGGCTGGTGATCTTTTCTTGTGGTAAATGATATTCAACATTGTTCATTGGTGATTATTTAGTGCGTGATAAAGGTTCACCAGTCGTTCTTAAAGTCGCTCTGAACTTACGGACAGCCTTATGAAACACATACCAGGACTGTAATTCAGGCCCCCATGATTATACAATTATCCCACCCACCCCATAAAAAAATGCACACATGCACCCTAACGCACAAATCACCATGTTAAATACGTACCAGGGGGAAGGGTAGCATCTGGACAGGCCTCAGTGTTACAAGGAAGCTCGAAATTCTCAAAGTTTCCCTGACATGGATTGCCTCCGTTTCTAGGTGGGATACAGGTACGATTACTGTAGCCGGTTCCTCCTCCGCAGTTCTTAGAGCAATGCAGTACCGGCGCCCACGGCTGCCATTGTCCATCTACAGGACATGGAACTTTGATGGTACATGGCATCGTGTCATTCGCTCTTCCTTCACAATCTGAATGAAAAGAAAGAAAAACTATATTAGTGGATGCGTCACTCCTTTCACCCCCTCTCTCACTTAGCATCATTGCCTTCAACATCATCACCATCACTGCCACTATCACCATCTACGGTTGTTTAGCTGTAAAACGCATTTATTCTCATAAAAAAAACGGCTGAATACTGACAGGCCCATTTAAAATGTATTGAGTATAAAGGCATGAAGCTAATCATGTTGAACGCTTTCACAAAGTGCTATCAGGATAGCCTATTTGCAAAACCAATGCAATGAGGGGTGAAGTACCTATGTAGCCTGCAACCACCCCCCTTTACAGGATGGTTGTAATGTCTGCTATTGCAGCGTTTTTTTTTTAGATTCCTAGGTATTTTTGGGAAAGGTCTAGTTATCGGGTTTCCTGTTCTCTTTTCGTCTATAATACGACGTAATTCTTAATATCAGTCCATTAATCGCCATCGCATCTTCGAATACATTTCGCTCGCTTTCTAATGTCAACCTGCCACAAGGAATAACAATCCATTTTAAAATCTCTCTTCCGTGCACGTCAGAAGACGAATCGGTATCAGGATGGTTGTCCAGGTATTGGTATCCTCTCACTGGCTAAGTTGGACAAATGCGGGTCATTTGCGAAACTTCTCGTTTTAAAATATGCGGGGTTTTTTAAGGCTCAACTTCCTTCAAGAAGGGATAATTCACTCAAACGGATCGGTGAGGAAAATTCCTCGTTATTCAATTTGCGTATTTTCATGTGCCAGAGGTAAAGTATCTGTAGACTTTTGATCACATGGTAAGGAGTTCGAATCCCAACGCACCACAAGTAGGGCCTACCCTTTGACAAGACGCCACTCTCCACACTCCACCCGAGTAAAATAAACAGGGGGCCCGGTTAGATATTCTGTTTTGAATGATCGTTAAAGTTATCATGACAACCGTAATCGCCAGCGCTTAGAAACGTTTGTATTACGTGTAATGTTGTCTTGGTCGACAAGCAGCTGGTCAGTACTTCTGAGAAATGCAAATACCGATGATAGTCGATTTGTTCTTATTGACGTTTGGTCAACACTTAACTTGGTCTGATACCTACTTAGTCAAATAATTTCCACTTTGTCTGCTTACTGCCATTACTTTGCTAGCTGAAAATTTGATTCATTTATACTTAATCTAACAAAGGAGGTAATCTTCTTGATCTAACCACACAGACTAAGTAGTGTAAGACCAAGTGGATATAATACGAAATGGTATTGCATCACTGGAAATTAGATAAATGATGAATGGACCAACCGGCAATTATACCAAATGTGCAGGGGCGTCGATCCATTTTTCAGATGGGGGGGGGGGGGCAAAATCATGAATCAACGTTCCAAAGGCGCTCGATCACACCAAACAAACTCACCCATCCACACACACACACACACATACACAGGCATAATTATATATATATGACTCATGAGAAAGAGACACATATCTCACCAACAAATTAATGCGAGCGCGAAGCGCGAGCTGAAATTTTTTAGTATACTGACCTAAAAAACTGGAAAAAGGTACCTGTTTAGGACTGTTTGTAGGAAACTCATGTGGAGGGTACATATCTCACTACACAGATAATGCGAGTGCCGAGAGCGAGCTGAAATTTCTTTTCTTTATATTCTGACCTGAAAGCTTGATATTCTATTTCTAATTATTTTTGGTACTAATGAATAAGATTGGTATCTTATACCCCTTTCATATTGCGCTTTTCACCGGCGAACTTCACCGGTGAAGTTCGCCGGCGAACTTCGAACTTCGCCGGCGAAACTGTTTCACCGGCGAACTTCGCCGGTGAAAAGGCCAGTATGAAAGCAAACCGGAAAACTTTTCCTCTTAAATGACGTCAGAGGTCAATTTTTTCTCTCCCGAAGTCCCCTGTACCGAGATTCCGCACGCGATAGTTGCAAGCTCAGCTGAATGCTATGGCCAAGTAGATACCCTCGAACGTAATTTTTTTTTTTACTAACAATATTTATTAAAAAGCACTTTTTACATGTATACAATGCGCTAAAAAATAAAAACAAAGTGATATTGTATGTTTTTCTCGTAATACTTCCGAAATATGTTGTAATTAATTTTTTTATATACCTTTTTGTAATAGGTAAGAAGTAATGTTTACAATTTTCTTTCGTTTGTTCTGCACGTGCCGAGTACTGACTAAATCAAGGAAATACTGACACTGTTTACTAGATCTAGCCGTCATCTTGACAACCTTACTATAACAAGTTAGATCTCCACAATTAAAGGAAATGAATATTGGTGGTGCCGCGGAAATGCCGAATGAGGCCAATCGCCCGTTGACTTTTGCCGGAGAAGAAATGTTAGGGCGAAAGGTACATTTTTTTCTTCGCCGGGGAAGTGAGGAATGCGAGGCAGAGAAGTTCGCCGGTGAAAAATGAAGAGGGCAGTATGAAAGGGGTATAAAAGAACAATAGATGCGAGCGCGAGCTGAAAATTTTGATATTTCGATCTGATAAAAATTGACAGTTTAATGGACGTTTTTAATAAAGAAAAAGATATATACACAAAAAAAAAGTAAGTCCCCCCTAAATCAAATTGCTGTAACTTTTGAACGGAATTATTTTGAGATATGATATTCCGTAGGTGGTTTTCTACACTCATTAAGCAACTCCTGGGGAAAAATAAGACTGATCGGTTGAGTCATGCATGAGTAATTAAAGATTGAATTAAAAATGACAATTTTTAAAAGTCACAAGAGTCGTTTTTCAGATTGTGCAAATACAAAGTTGGGCAAATGTTGTCTTTAGGTGAATTTTATGGTGTTATGCTGTTTTACTATCCATCATTTAGCCACTTCACACACAATTTCGATATCATATGTTCATGGTTCAGTGAGCACAATATATTGCAGGGGCCGCGGAAGCGGGGGGGGGGGGCTAGGCAGGGACCTTCAGTCCCCCACTTTTTTCCAAAAGCATGTAAACAAATGTAAAAATGACCATACGATTGTGATTTTTTGCATGGTCAGCCCCCCCCCCGGCCCCTGTATTGTGACGTATCATCATAGGGGTTTATGGTAGTATCCTCTACAACTTGTTAGATCATGTTAAAATTTGAAAATGTTGGTGGCTCCCCCGATTATAGGCCCCTCCCCCATTTTAAAATTCTGGACCCACCACTGATTTGTCCATAAATTAAACTGATCATGAGAAATTGTTAGGAAAAGAATACATTTATGCAGTATAAAGAGTATTCTTTCCTAGGTTTTCGAATGTGCTCGCTCAACCATGAAAAGTGTGTGGTGATAGAAATGATGTATGATAAAAACATTAGCAATTAAAGTCACATTTGAAACCGAATTTGCCCCCAATATTCACTTTATTACCCTTTAAAATGAGTCTGTGACATTGAAAATACCAATTTTCCCACTTTGATGCGTGCTCACTCATCCATAAATAAACAAATCGATTTCATTTTTGCACATAATTCTGCCCATAGGTTGATAAACATTACTGCCAAATGACATTACTAAAGACAGCCGTGAAAAAAAGTTCCACCATATTGAAACAGGGGTTACTTATTCTTAAACATGTGCACCCATAATGTACACAATTCTATGAGAGACGAAGTCAAAATTTTAACAAATATGAAATGAGGGTTTGTTTCATGGACGGTTTTTGTTACTTCTGCCAATAGTTATTTCATGAAACTTCGTACATGGCTTCGGAGTAACACTATCCAAAAGGCGCGCACACCAAAATAACCATTCAATACGACACAGAGTGGGGCCAAGGCCTTGAACTTTCTTCTCATTTGCATAATTTTCGAATATTGTGTGCTCACTGATGCATTAAACGTCGGGATTTTCATAAAAATCGAATCAAATGAACTATGCAAGGAGGTTTGTGACAGATATCTATAGTAACAAATTGCATTTTTTCCAATAACGTACAAAAGAGCTAATCGCATTCCACATGTTCATTCAAGCGTGGATATTTAATTAAACGCCTTTGAATCATTGAAGCATGTTAATTGGTCATGAACATAACGAAAAAGTTGAGAAAAGATCATTTTCAGTTCCCAAAATGAACCAATACTTGCCTATGATATTTGAAAATCGTATTTTTTGTTTTCAATAAATGTTCATTGAACCGTGAAACGATGAATATTGTTGAAGAAACTCTTCCAAAAATAAATGTCATCATATTCTATCATTTTTATTGATATAAATGTGTAAAAAATCCAATTATACTAAATTTGGACTTGTGTTTATTCAACCGTGAAATTTAGCCAAAAAAGTTGTATCGTCTTTTAGAGAGTACCTTTTACAAGCCTTCTGACTATTTTTTATGATGAGAATGTGGAATTTGTTCCAATAAAATGGAATCAAAGTCATGATATTTGGCTTGTGACTTTTGAAAAGTGACATTTTTGCCTTCTGACGGTGCTCACTGAAGCATGAAGTGAAATACGTCCATAACTTTTACTCAGAGGGTAGCTTATAAAATTACCTACCCGCTCATGTAAAAATATATTAAAAACTCGCATTGGTTCGGAAATTATTGATGTTTGTTTAAGGGGGGACTTACTTTTTTTGTTGTGTATATATTCAACAAAATATTATTGCAAATAGGAGCGGGAGTTCTTTCGAGGCTTAGAACTGAGAACGGGACATTCTATTTACCTAGTTAATCATAAAAAGTATGGGATTTTGCAACAGAAATGATGCGAGCGCGAAGTGCGAGCTGAAAATTTTTATATTCCAATCTGAAAAGTGGACATTTTGAGCACGATTTTAATTAAAGAACAAGTTGTGTATCTCAATCTCGCTTGCTGATTTCTGTGTAACATTGCAATCTAATTTTATTTTTGCACATGCGGAATTATTGGGGGGGGGGGGCAAAACGATATGTTAGCCCCCCAAAAAAATATTTTCATTGGTGGGGCCATCGCCCCCCCCCCCCCCAGGATCGACGCCTCTGCAAATGTGTACTTGAAGAACTGGTTTGTAGACGAAGTAGGATTATAATAATGTGTGATGAGATCAAATGGAAATTACCCGAGGCAGGTGTTTGATCAATCGGCAATTTGCCCTGTATGAATTTTTTTTCTTCATTATTTTAAAACATTAAGTTCATATCTAATGCTGATTTGTATTGATGACACGGTATCCCCCCATCTTCTTTCTCTATGCCCCTCCTCGATTTATCTCAATTTCCTGCTCCTTATTATTACTTGCAAGTTTTGCAGGATTCGTCACTTTTACTGACTAAAGTCCAGACAGTAACATAATCTTTTTTAAAGCGGATCAAAGACTACTGTAACCAAGATATAGCCTAACACAATTAAGGAACAGGGAAAGGCGTGAATCTTGACAAAAATAATACAAATTCAGAATAAATAATCAATTTCATTTTCTAGCCCTACTGTATGGAACGAATTGCTAGGTGTTTTAAGAAACATCCCCCGTAGGAATATATTTAGCAAAATGTTAAAAAGAGTGCTGCTGTCCTGGGTACGATTTTTTAAGAGAGTGGAACAGAAAAGTCGTGCGACTGTCTACGAATTGGAAGTTAGTTGATTTTCATTCCAGTCAGTGTAAGCATTGTATTGATATTGCAGATGAAAACATACCGATTACGTACGATTTTATGTGTCAAAATGCTATTTTTTATATGCGATTTAATAGCTATTTCAGATCGCAGCAGATCGTAAAATGTTAGGTATGACTAAATTGTGATAAAGTTATAATAAAACAATAGATAAATAGAAATGAAAACAATGGAAAAGTTGTAGAAAATAGTAAATGGTTCTCATTATGCCTTTCCCCCTCACCTTTCCCTATTCCAGCTTGTGGAGGATTGTTGCATTTTCTTTCTCTGATCCTGACGCCACGTTCGCAGGTCACACTGCAACCCTCGGTCCAGAAGCTCCACATTGACCACTTCCCATCAACTGTAGTTAGAGATCGAGGAGGGAGAGAGGGTCCGAGAAGGAGGGCGAGAAGGAGAAAGTGGAGATGGGGAGAGATTGAGAGAGAGGGGGAGAGAGAGATGAAGAGAGAGAGAGAGAGAGAGAGAATAATGATATACTGTTTGTAAACTACTAAATCTACCATTTTTAACGCAATTATTGTTAAGTATATAGGGTAAGGTTACGAGGGGGCAAAACGAATATGGCAAATATATGCTCTATTAATTGTCATCGTAGAAGGTATGAATAAAATACAAACGTAAACACGTTAAAACGAGTGAATATTGTATAATAATCTGATTTAAGCTGTAATAAGTCTTTTATGTTTCACTTCAGGTCATCAAGCACAGGGGCCGTGATGTTCTTGACCTCGACTAATGAAGAGCAAGAGTTAGGGGCTGAACGTAGATCCTTCATGAATCTTCAGTGCAGCAATATTATCGACTTACATGGTCATTTCTTTATTCAGATTTAAGGGTAATCGATTGAAATTCCACTGAGGGTCAAACTAATAATGGTTTAACAGAATAGACAGACAATATCCAGCTGCAAATCTGACACCTGTCCGTGCATCCTTGTCATAAACAAAGAGCCAAATTAATGAGAACTAGAAAATACATTTTAATTCTCGCTTACGTTGAATAATAGAATCAATCTTGATACTGCTAATAATTTTTTTTCCAAAGCATAATGCGAACTGATTAAAAAAAAAGTCAGCTTGTTTACATGAATGTTTCATGAAGAAGTGTACAACATAATGTATCTATAGCCAGAAATATTTATCAGGTACACACTTAATTTTTCTTTTGAAAACACGCACAAAAAATCCACAAAGAGGGAGGGGGCACTGCCGATTTTGATTCGCTCCCGAGTGCCACAACAACCACTACAAACCCCAAACTGTAAATCTATACTTGGAAAAAAAAGGTATTTATTATTGAGGGAGAAAAGGTTAATGCGATGTAGAGTCGAAAGTCAGATGAGAGGGTATAGAGGATAGACCCGTACGTTCCCCGGACGTTCTTACCTGGTGGACAAAGTTGATGTCTGGTCTGGTCTAGACACCGTTTGGTCTCTTTAGCTTCCCCTTCACATGGTTTCCCTATACCAACACAATCTCTTGATCTTTCCCTCCATGGCTGATCACAGGTCTTTGTACATTGACTCCAATGTAACCATTCACCCCATTCTGGTTTGAAAAAAATAATAAAAACCGACAAATTGCTTCAACAGTCAACTCAATGAACTAAAATTATATCTACAATTTTCAAGAAAATTGCAAAAAGTGTGAAGGGTTAACACTACTCCAAGGTAACCACTGTATTAATCTGAAATAAGCAGAATTAATACTCAAGTTGATCCGCAAGTATTTTGATTGAATTCAAAATATTGTTTTAACTATCATAATGACGATATTTTGGTCTCACATCGAATAGTATTTTGCTATTATGTTAGCATCCAATGCATCAAAATATGTTTTTGGTTCATAGTTAATGAACTGTATCATGTATATACTTAACAGTGAGATTTGGTAATCAATTACATTCAACCATTTCAACACCCTTCACAATAACCATCATAATTGTCACCACCATCACCAACACCAACACCACCATCATCATCGTCATCATCATCACCAACACTACCACCACTACTATCACCACCATCACCATCATCAACATCATCCTCATCGTCATCATCATCATCGACGTCGTCGTCATCATTATCATCACGATCAACAACACCACAACCACCATCATCATCACCATCGTCATCATCATCATTATCATCATCATCCTCATCATCATCATCACCAACCGCACCACCACCACAATTTCCCTTCATTATCATCATCATCATCTTCATCATTATTTTCTAAATCAATCTTACGTTTGATGCATGACTTCTCACAGGGCGATTCTTCGGTGGACTCTCCTGGACAAGAGTATCCCTGGAGCGGTAAGGGGTTATCGCACTTTCTGTTACGTCTAGCCTTTACTCCATCCTTACATTCTTGAGTGCATGCCCACGGGGACCATTCACTCCATCCACCATATTTATCTGTTGGGGGAAATTATATTCAGGGGCCAAATGCAGGATTTTCGCTAATTTCATTTGTTATTTAACCACGGTACACTCTTACATCATTCAACACTGTAGTCCGTGAGTCAAATCATCACACTAACATGACTAATGGATTGATGAACAACAAGAATCAAAGCATAGGTGATATCAAAGAATTAAAGAGAAACTAAAACATCACAAGGTATGATTGTATGACTTACTAAGCCAAAAAGAGACGAATACAAAATATCAAAAATTATACTAAAGAAAAAATAACACAGAAAATGATGAAAGTCAAAAGAATTCGAAAACAAAGAAAGGTCATAGTAGTAAGTTACGTGGATTTGTTATCAACTCGAACGCAAGGGTCAAAATAAGCTCTTCAGATTAGTTTAAATCAATTTACGTTTAACTGTAGGAATTTGATTGTATTTTTTCTGCACAGGGCCCAGGTTACTTTTACATAATTATCATTTCATCAAAAATAAAACAATCCTGAATGTTACGTGGAATAATAAATTGATTTCTTTCTCATTTAGCACCCATCCTCCTTTGAGTAATATAATTGTATTGAGCATATTTGGTTTATTTGGCATTAATCTTTTAGAACATCCCCCATTTGGTACTTAAAGGATTCTATCGTTAACATTACACAGGTCTATATATATAATGTGGATTGGGATTAAGAGTATTTACTCCATACACGATTAACTATTGATTAAGAAACAATAAAAAAATAAGTTTATTCACATTTCAATTTGAATTCAAACGAATCTTCAGTTCTTCCCGAGTTTCCTCCATGCACAGTTTTAGTCGACAGAAGTCAAGTTGATATGAGTTGCAAACTTTTCCTAATGAACAAAATAAATGCCTACAACCTGGCATACTTTCAAACACGTAAACGGGATAATTAACATCTAAATATATATAATGCATGGCAGAGGTAGACCAATAATGGTTATTATTTGTGCTTGTCTACATAATTACCCTGCTCCTTAATCATTAATGGATATATCCTTGATATATATAGTGCGTCTAAAAAAAAACTCTCAAAAACTGAAAGAAGCTAGAAGGTTTATATTCCTGCCCAGACCAGCATAGTCTCTCAGGAGGGGAAAAGGGGGACAGATGGGAGGGGGCTTAGTGTTCTGTTGACCCTTATCCCACCGACCTACTTCACCTACTTAAGTTCTATGTCCACCCTTATTCTCCTGACTCCCATGAAGACACTGCTGAGATCCTCAAAACAAAGTTAAAATGCTACAGTAACATTGCAAAGGCATGTTCACTCATGTATTACATGTCAATTTAGTAATTCATGAAATTTGCTCAAACAACCGAAACTGATCACGGTTGATCATAACTATTAGCGTACCAGAACACCCTCAACTTTGCAAGTTTCAAACGACTTGCCTCTAAAAAACTGAAAGAAGCTGGAAGACTAATTCCAGCCCAGCCTTATTTTCATACCTTTTATTTCAGTGAGCAGTGCTCACTCTTGCATGAATAGTTTTCTAACTTTTTTGGTGTAATTTGAAAGGTGATTTTATTGGCTTTCCATTTTAAATAAGCTTTCCCCTCAAAGTGATAATTTATTTGGCAGCCATTTCAAAAGTGTATAGTTTTTGAGACGCTCTGTATAATCATATTCTTAATCCACATGTAAAAATGCCAATACCATCCAAGAATTAGACTTTTTCATGTTGACAAATTACTAACCCTTTTAAATTGCCTAACAGAGCCGTTATTATGTCCCCTTGGACACGTTTGATCCCTTACAAAATTCATTTTAAGTTACAAAAGAGAAGAAGAAATAGGGAATAATTATATTCAACTGGTGGCCAGGAATAAAACTATCCCTGAAAATGACGACCGCTGGAATGACACGTTAATATAAATAGTTATATCATAGGCGACTAACAGTAAAACGGAAACACGACCTATTATATCACTGACAGAATAAAGTGCCTCCCACTTTAGAATTGAGAATAGATTGCCTTGATCTTCTTGCTATTTTTGTACGAGCTCCTTGACAAGAGATGACCAAGACTGTCGATTAACGACGTATATGACGTCATATCCCATCTGTTCGTATCTGCAGCCATTGTTTTTACGTATATAACGGGGGAGCAGCTACCGACCGCTGACCTGGGCTTGCCATTGAACGGGGCAATAAAATGCTCTCTTTAAATGTGAGAGAAAAGGAAGGGAGAGAAGGGACAGAAGAACAGATACACATCATTCATTTCATTATTATTATAAAAAAACAGAGATGAAAGAAGATGTACATGTATCATAATTATAGAGCAAATGATAGAGAGGGAAAGAAAGAGAGAGAGGGGGGGGGGTGGAAAGTCGGGATGGATATACTGCAGATAAACAGATATAGATAAATAGATAGCGAGAGAGAGGAAATAAAGGAAAGTGCAACGATCAAAGGCAGAGAGAGGGGGAGAGAGAGAAGGGGCGGGGGAGACAGACAGGAGAGAGCTATAAGCGTATTGTTGCCCAATATTTTAAAATCCAAAAGTACAAAGGATAAAGTAATTCTTGTTTAATATTGTTTATGATGTACCGTTTTTTACTCTATATTATGTCTGGAAGTGCATGCCAGTGGATGATTTTGGCATTTAAAACGAAAAAAAAAATCGACAATCCCGGGAAGATAAGTTCATATCTACTCTTGATCACATGCAAATTTTAAATGAGTAATGAATTCATCGCTGAAACAGATCGTCATCGTCAAATGCTAAGTATTAATGAGTCGTTTCATTATTCGATTTGATGGGAACATTATGAGACACAATGTTAACACTATATGAATATATTATATCAATGAGTGATTGCATATTATGAATGCTATCGTATTTATCAGGGTACTGATCAGATAGATAATTCGTTTTTCTGATTTCGAAACGGAAAAGGCAAAAACGAAATATTGAGTGAACACTTATTCTTCATTCGAGATTTAAAACAGAACAAGTGGAATGCCTCTGGCGGTCTCACCTGCATCACGCGATTCAATATAGCAGCAGTGCTGACTTTGAAAACTACTATAAAATAATTATTCACAAAAAACAACACTCATATAATGATACAATACTACGTTCATTGACATTTGACCTTGATCATGTGACCTAAAACTTGTCAGTGATACTTGATTACCCCTATATCCACATTTTATACACTATATCTATAAACTTTGAAAGGTCATGTGACCTGAAACTCGCACAAGATGTTCAGTGATACTTGGTTACTCTTATGTCCAAGTTTCATGAATCAGATCAATAAACTTTCAAAGTTATGATGGTAATTCAACAGATAGCCCCCACATGGCCAAAGTTCATTGACCTTTGACCTTGGTCATGTGACATGAAATTCGCACAGGTGTTCAGTAATACTTGATTACTCTTATGTCCAAGTTTTATGAACTAGACCAATAAACTTTCAAAGTTATGGTAATTCAACAAATACCCCCAATTTGGCCAAAGTTCATTGACCCTAAATGACCTTTGACCATAATCATGTGACCTGAAACTTGCACAGGATGTTCAGTGATACTTGATTATCTTTATGTCCAATTTTCATGAATCAGATTCATTAACTTTCGAGGTTATGATGGTAATTCAAAAATTTAACCTTCGGTTAAGATTTGGTGTTGACGCCGCCGCCGTCGGAAAAGCGGCGCCTATAGTCTCACTCTACTATGCAGGTGAGACAAACACGGTAATTCTTCAATACATTGAATCAAGAATGAAATATGTAAAAACGGGAAACCAGAAAAACGGTTAAATCTTCCGTTTTACTGATTTTACCTATGGTAATTTTTAGTTTTCCTTTAAAAAACACAAAATTGAATCGAAATTCTCGTTTCCTTTTCCTGTTTTGCGTTCAGGAAACAGAAAATTGAATCGAAATCTCGTTTCCCTTTTTTCTGTTTGGTTTTCACGAAACAGAAACTTGAGCGCGCCTTCTCGTTTCCTTTTTCCGTTTCGAAATCAGAGAAACGAATTATCTAACAGTACCTTGATTCGTATTGTAAAACAAGCCGTTGCGACTGAATATCCATCTATCGTGTGATTTTACGATAGGTGGATGCATCTACAGGAGAATCAATGTCAATGTCTATCTTCTATAATTTCAAGTGTAGGTATAGGACATGGTGTAAACCTAGTTTGAAAGCTGAAAAAATCAGAGATTTTAAAGTTTAACTTACAAACCTGCTTGATAAACTAATTTCTTTAACGTCTATATCATTTAACAACGTGATGTCTCGATCACGTTGCAATGCATGGACTAAGGTAAAGAGTAATTATTACAGCCTTTCTCCTCATTACATGTGTTTCAGGGGTAAAATAACCTTCGATTATTATGACGGAGAGGTGGGGGCATCTGCATATAGACAATCGACAGCTAATGAATCAAGTGTCTTACAATGTCTGTTTATCTAGTTTAGTGGAGATGTTTCCCGGTCAACAGTTTTGTTTTGTGTTATTTTATGACAAGAAAAAATGCTGAGCTAAATAACACTGTTCTAGCAATATGAGCAGAATGTTATTGAAGTGAATGATAAGAAAATTGTGAATTATATTGAGAAGGCGATTGAGGAAGATGAGAAGAAGAAGAAGTATACAGAAGAAGAAGAAGGAGAAGAAGAAGATTATGAAGAAGGAGACTGAGGAGGAGGAGAAGGAGAAGAAGAAGATGTAGAATAAGAAGTAGGAGACTGAAGAGGAGGACGAGGACGAGAAGAAGAAGAAGAGAAGCGGAATGATATGTAAATAGTATAGGGGACGAAGATATATGACACCATGCATTAAACAGTGTTAAAACGAAATTCCCAACCTATTCTAAACAGGAATCAAACGGACAGACTTTACACATCCTAGGGGCCACGGGGGAGGAGATGGGCGCTGAAGCCGCCCATTTTATACAAAAACTTGTTTCAAAATGTCCATCTGATTATGATTGTCTAAATGATCAGCCCCTCACACTTTCAAAATCGTTCCGTGGTCCATTCGTCCGGTTTGAAAACTCTAATTCGTAAAATAACATGTTAATGATGGTAGAACTGACAACTTCAAACGCAATAGTCGATCTCAGTCATCGATCTCGATCATCAGCCAAGCAAACCCTAGGCGAAAACCAACTCTTTAACACAAGTGTTGACGGTGATAGTCATTGACATGATTGATAAAAACCTTCGTGAAATGGGCCAAGTGGGCCCAATAGCTCCTGTTTCGTAAAACTGAAATCAAGAACCAGGAAGGTACAGATTTCGCATGTAAAGCCTGACCTACCACCGTCCCATGTCACGTGCCTGTTTCACAAAAAAAAAACTTAAGTGATTATTCATATTAAAGATATCATTGTAAATACGTCTGGACATCGGCTTCTACATTTAACAACGCCTATCAAACCATTGAAAATAAGAAAGAAATATAAACAATGCGATACGCAGAGACCGCTATGTCAAGAACGTAATATGTAGTAGACTTGTTAACTGCAAAAAAAGGGGTGAACGCTGCATTTTTTAGTACAAATGTCCCACTTGGCACAAATGTTCCTTGAGTCAAAAGAAAAGGATTCATCCAAAGAGACACGCTGTATCTATGCAAATAAGCAAGTAATTTGCATACATTTGCATATTATGTCGATATAGTAAAAACAAGTATTTCAGAATATAGTTTTAACCAGAACTGCCCTAAAATTGGAAATAAAGACTTAGGGTAAGTAAGGGAAGAAAATTGTCATAAAATAATTGGGATATCCTTGTTTATTATTACCTAATTTACATAAATTATGCAAATTATAATTTAAAACAAAGTATTTTTTCATGAATCCTGAACTGTTTTATAAATAACAGCAATTAATACACAATGTCAACATTCTACATGAAAGAGAATATATTAGCGAAAACATCGATATGCTTCATGACAGTATTAGTGTCTTAATTTGCTTAGAAAGAGGGCAAATATGTCCAAATGTATGACGTGATATTGCGCTAAAACGAGACCAAAACAACCTCTATGTCACAGTCACACTCACGAATCGGACAATAAAGCGATCAATGGTATGTCATTCGAGATAACACAATCTCAACACAATAGCTTCCATCGGCTTCTCGTATCGCTTTTGTTGGTGTGTCTGCCACACCGTAATCTATGGTATATACGGGCAAAATGCATTTCGGTACCGGTAAAACACTATTAATTTTGTTTTATTTGTTTCTAATTTGTTTCTCTTGGAAAATTTACAGGAGACATTGCTTTGCAGGTTACTGCTTTAATGAAGCTCTGGCACATGAATCATGACGAATGTACCCCACCTCAATCCATATTTTAACTTTGTTAAAATATATATCTTTTGGAGACCCCAAAGTGGCAAAACTGCATTCCCCGCGGCATTCCCGCTCCTTTACAAAACCAGTTTGACTTGTATTATCGACTTGGAAAAGACAGATGTATGAGACATCAGTTAACATGTTTCCAGAAGATAGTTTTTTTTTTTATTTAAGCCTACGTCCATGGGAGCCCTCCGAATTTACCCAATCTCCTCTCTGTATTTCGACACTAAATAAAAAAAATATCGTGTTTTAAAGCCACCGGCAAGGCAAATTGCGTTTTTGGTATAATAAAGCAACTTTTATATCTATATTTCATATTTATCTATATTAATATTATTATTATCATTAATATTATTATTATTATTATTGTTATCATTATTATTGTTGTTGTTGTTTTGCAGTTTGTAATAATGCTCTAGCACAGTAAAGGCTATAACCCAACAGGAGCATGCCTAGGATACCCTTTCCCCTTTTGGTTTTATGTATTCAAAAATAGTTTATTGTCTTTAGAACTCATATCTTGGAATAGATTGAGGTGAAAATACTCTACAATTGACATGTAGAAGAGCTGTGGTACATTGAAGAAAAGCCACACGTAAGCTCTAAAATACCCCTTTATTGATTCCACTTTATGTTAAATTTAAATATTTTTAGAGTCCATTCGGAAGAAAGATACATTTCTACTACACACAGTAAAGCCTCTTTACTTTCTCCTCTTGAAAAAAAAAACATAGAAGGCATTGTTTTATATCGCATAAAATAAGTTCGTGTACATGACGGTGGCCTGTCGAAGTTGCCCAACCCTTTATTTTGTTTTGACAATATATATTTAGAATATCGTCTAAATGAAGCCCTCATCTGGAAAAGGGCACTTATTAAAGGCAGCATCTACATTATATAGAGGAGGCCTGGTACTTGGAAGCGGGGGCTGAAGCACCCGCAAGATTTTTCTGAAGGGGGGGGGGGGCTGTGCTGCGTGTGTTATTCTCCATAGATAGCACCCCCTGGAATTCCGGCAGATGTGACAAAACGAAAAAAAAAAACGTTACCAAAAAAACACCTTCATTTTGTAGTGCAATCCATTTTGTTTATTTGCTTGTTAAATTTCTTGATGTTAATTTGAAAAGCAAAAAAGTTTCAATGTAAAATTTTGGTCCGAAGAAATTTAACAAGCTTCGGCCCCCTCTTCCCAGTGCCAGGGCCTCCTCTATATAATGTAGATGCTGCCTTTAATAAGTGCCCTTTTCCAGATGAGGGTTTCATTTAGACGATATTCTAAATATATATTGTCGAAACAAAATAAACGGTTGGGCAACTTCGACAGGCCACCGTCACGTACACGAACTTATTTTAAGAGATTTAAAACAATGCCTTCTATGTTTTTTTTTTTCAAGAGGAGAATGCAAAGAATATAGAAATATAGATATAAAAGTTGCTTTATTATACCAAAAAACGCAATTTGCCTTGCCGATGGTTTTAAAACACGATATTTTTTTATTTAAAGTCGAAATACGGAGAGGGGATGGGGTAAATTCGGAGGGCTCCCGTGGGCGTAGGCTTAAATAAACAAAAAAAATCTTTCTTCAGGAAACATGTTGACTGATGTCTCATACATCTGTCTTTTCCAAGTCGATTATACAAGTCAAACTGGTTTTGTGGCGGGAATGCAGGGGGATGCAGTTTTGCCACCTCGGGGTCTCCAAAAAGATATATATTTTAATAAAGTTAAAATATGGATTGAGGTAGGATACATTCGTCATGATTCATGTGCCAGAGTTTCATGAAAGCAGTAACCTGCAAAGCAATGTCTCCTGTAAATTTTCCAAGAGAAACAAATTAGAAACAAATAAAACAAAATTAATAGTGTTTTACCGATACCGAAATGCATTTTGTCCGTATGTATCATAGATTACGGTGTGGCAGACACACCAACAAAAGCGATACGAGAAGCCGATGAAAGCTATTGTGTTGAGATTGTGTTATCTCGAATGACATACCATTGATCGCTTTATTGTCCGATTCGTGAGTGTGACTGTGACATAGAGATTGTTTTGGTCTCGTTTTAGCGCAATATCACGTCATACATTTGGACATATTTGCCCTCTTTCTAAGCAAATTAAGACACTAATACTGTCATGAAGCATATCGATGTTTTCGCTAATATATTATCTTTCATGTAGAATGTTGACATTGTGTATTAGTTGCTGTTTTTTAAAAGCAGTTCAGGATTCATGAAAAAATACTTTGTTTTAAATTATAATTTGCATAATTTATGTAAATTAGGTAATAATAAACAAGGATATCCCAATTATTTTATGACAATTTTTTTCCCTTTCTTACCCTAAGTCTTTATTTCCAATTTTAGGGCAGTTCTGGTTAAAACTATATTCTGAAATACTTGTTTTTACTATATCGACATAATATGCAAATGTATGCAAATTACTTGCTTATTTGCATAGATACAGCGTGTCTCTTTGGATGAATCTTTTTCTTTTGACTCAAGGAACATTTGTGCCAAGTGGGACATTTGTACTCAAAAATGCAGCGTTCAACCTCTTAACAAGTCTACTAATGGTCAAAATTGTGAGTTTGTGGAGATTATTGTGACGGGGCGTACGCCTTTGATGTGACCCCAATGCAATTCATGTAAAATGTCTTTCTATTTAAATGATCAACACTGGATGTCTTCGCCTCCGCTTTGTGAAGTGGCATCTAATCGAACACAGGAAAGCAATTTAAGTAAATAGCTCATTTTATGGCGGGGCACGTCCATGACTCCAATTTTCGGTTGACATTAGAACGTCTAGGAGTATGTCACGTATCTTGATGCACCAGTTTGTTACCCCTTTTCAGTGCATTTCAAATACTAACATTAATCCTAATATACCCGAGGGATCTTAGTGCGATATGTTCAACTCGAAAGCAGATTTCGCTACGACGTTTCCTGACTTTTTTGTTCAATTCTTGCATAATAAAAATGGAAGGGCATGCGAAGCTAACGCAATATTACGTAAGTATACTTCATATGATCAGATAAAAAAAATGCTTTAAAAACGTGATTGTATGTTTAATTCCAATTCAGATTACTTTTTATATAGCTAAAATTCATTAAAGGTATTATCCTTTTTACTTCTAGTGTTTAAAATCAATTATTTTCATGTTGATTTTAATTATTAAAAAAAGGCTCAACGCCTACTTCCTTCGGAAAAAATAAAAGAACAAAAAGTAAAACACAAATACATGAGAAATTATTGAAACAATAAAATACATATTACATAATTTTGATATTTTACTTTTTCGCATATTAGATTTGCCAACTAGGCCACATTTTCACGACCCAAACTTAGAGCATAATTTTGATGTCTGGCATACATAAGCATATGGATTAGGCTATGAGCAACATGCTACCATTTTTCAGCGCGAACGTGCAGTCGACGGCTGAAACAGCTCTATAATATTCGTATAATGACTCCCCAGGGGCTGTTGAGAAACATCTTTGACAATAAATTATTCCACTTGTTTGTATGTTTGTGATTAGCTTTGCGAAAAGTTTCATGAATCATACCTGTCTTTATGCTACTTTTGACGACCAGACAATTAAAAATTCATAGATTTGAACATCTACGAGATTCGTATTTCAAATACACCATAATGGAGCTTTTCTTCATGATATGACTTGACATTAGTTATTTGATAACCTAAAATGTCATTATTGTAAAGAAATGAACATATTATGATGGTCTGTTCGTGAAATATTCATGAATTTGAAATTACTTTGAACGATGAGATAAGTATTCCAAGTCCCATCTACATCCATCATTCCGTCATGATAATGAACGAATTCTACAAAGCTTTTACTCCGGTGAATGAGGGTACTAGTTGAAATTATGCAAAAGGAAAACAAATTATGCAAAAGAGAAACTGGCAGAGTGATGAAGGTATATACTTACCCGCTCTTGTATTTGCTAAAAAAGATGTAGGGTGTAAAAAAAAGAAGTGTTATTACTAACAAGATAAATAATCTATTTTAGACTGACAAAATTGCATAGGTCATAATTGCGTCTTTATGAATAATCTTGACCCGAAATTTACCGGATCTATACCACAGGGATGCTTATGGTCTGATTCGATTTTACACATTGATTAGCTGCTGAGCCCCCAGACAGGCGTCTTTCATGGTTTTCAAATGTTTTTCTGGTATCATCAAATTTTAATATATATCTAGGTCAAGAGAAACTGGCTTTAAAAATCGGCTCAAGGCAACTTACGAGGGCATCTTGCGAAGCATTCTTCCTCTTCTGAGGCACTTCCTTCTGGACAGTTCTCTGGAGCTACCCGCATACGACTGTCCAGTGATACGGTGTCTCCTGCCTTGGTACAGAACCGAATCCGAACATTGGTCCCCTCCCCACAAAGGCCACTGTTATAGGTACAAGTCCAGGGCTCCCACGAAGACCAGGTCCCGACGAAGCTCCCTATGAATATTTTTAAGAGATCGGAAGATTTTTACTCCATTTTCTAACTAGGATTTATTTATGGCTTTTCAATCGTAGCAAATTTGAAATGACAGTGTTTTGTTAAACAAAATATTAACACAGAATTTAAAATGACACGTGGGCAGATTGGGATTCACAACAGAGTCGGACTCTGTCAGAGACATTGAAATGGATAAGAAGAGGATATTTCAGATGAAACAGAGAGAAAAATGTAAATGAGAAGGTGGGAGCCGGGTGGGAAAGTGAGCGAGTAAATTCATCTAGAATAATGATATTCGAAACAAAAATACAATCACCCAGACATCCATATACGCCCATAATAATGAAATTGGAAAACTTCATTATTTCAATGTAAAAAAAACACATCTTGATGTATTTATGATTAAGAGTATAAATTTTCTCATGCTTATGAGAACTGTTTACTTGCACGTATATATAGCATGCCTGTTGGATGATTTTAATATGATATATTCATAGTTATTAGCCATGTTCGAATAATTATATTGACAGGCAAGAATAGCACGTGCCATGGGATGTCGACCAGCCACGTGTAAATGAGCGTAGAACGTCATCATTCTAACAACGACTCGGTATTCATCTTATCGTCGATGACATCATTACGTCAATTGTCCCTTATCATTCTCCTAATCATTGTCGGTATGGTGAAACGCTGACAAATTTATCATATTTCACAGGATTTCCGATGATAACATCATACTTTTTATCGACTTGCATTCCATTAATCTATTATCAACTGTTGGATGACACAAGGTGTGAACATAATTGTGACTGATGTTGATATTAATTCGGGAATGTTTGCAAACTATCAGGAATCATTCTAGGTTTGCATAAAACCACTGTTACCATCATGATAGATTACCGATTCCCTTCCCAGTTCTCATAAGCTGTATGTCTACATATAGTGTCAGTGATTTCCTGTTGTAATTTGGGGATGAGGATGGTCAAACCTGCAAATAGCACGACAATAGTACAAAATTTACATTGTGCAATTTCGATGTATATTTTTTTTCACGGATGAAACAAGAAAATGCAATTCCAATAATTTTTCCATCTTTACCCCTTCCCTCCCAGAGACTAGAATGTGAAGTCTAATTCCGTTGTCTTCTCTTTCCTCTCTGGTTTCTCTTTCACATCTCTCTCTCATTATCTTTCTCTCTATTTCACAATATTCCTTGTATTTGATATTCTTTCTCACCTTTTTCAGTTTATAATATCCTTCTATAGCCTTCAAGTCTTCTTCATCGGTTTGTCAATGTTCTATCATTCAAGTAGTTTGTAGCATGGATACGTATGTATTTATCCATCAGTGATTAATCAAGGATATCGAAAAATGGGGGTACCCCTGCCTTTATCCGCCACTCTCTATTGATGTTCATGTGTATTACTTTTGTTAATTGTGGGCCAATTAATTTGCATCATAATATAATCATGGTTATATTCTATAAGATTTTTATTGTTTTATGTCATGGTCGCACTAGCATGTTGCACATGGCTTTTGCTTGCTCTCCAATTAGAGCTTCTGATTGCTTATTGAACCATTCTTTTTGTATTAGAAACTACTAGACAAGTTTCAGTCAGCAAAGTGCTGGTTTTCATGTTGTATTTTGATGTACCAATTTGGAAAAGGTTGGCTCTTGCTGTACTCAGTATACCATGTTTTTCCTATGCCATACTGTGTAAGTACGTAGTATTATCTATTGTATTGTTCCTGCTTGAATGAACTTGAACATCTGGATACAAGTCAAGCACAATTAAGTCCTTTCATCTGAGAGTCTTTGTTGGTCTGTGTTTGTGTGCTTCCTTGAATGCATTTGTGCATTGCAGTGAATTTTCTTCTGTGCACCCTTTTCATCATGGACTTTTCACAAGAAAGCACTTTCTAAAGAGGAGAATCATATACAGCTCAAACTGCACTGCCTCCTTTCAACTAGAACTTCTCAATGCAGGTGATGTTTCATCCAAACCCCGGACCTTATAAATATATTTAACAGAAGTATCGCCGACGTCACTTCGATATGGTACAGATAATGTTCAACGCACGATCAAGTATTCTTCTGCTACCCTTCTTGAATTGAGGAATTCCTAGAGAAATCTCCCATTGGACATTTGTAACCTCATTCACTCATATGGTATTCAACGGGGTAAAACACGGCGAGGAACTCGAGGAGGCCGTAGAAAGAACTCTATTACACGTGATAAGCAGCCAGTATCGTCATCATCTTCTTCTTCGAATCTTCAGCTCTGTTCTGTAAACGTACAGTCTGTGCGCAATAAGACTGCCGTCATTCACGATTTCATCTGTGACAGCAAAGTAGACTTGGTTGCCATTACAGAAACTTGGCTTAATAAAAATGACTCAGCAGTTCTGCATGAACTTACTCCCAATGGGTATCAATTTGTTCATCATCCTTGAAGTGGTCGCCGTGGCGGCGGGACTGCATGCTGGCCTTGTGTTTAGAGAGACATTTGATATCCGTATAGCAGCTGCTGGTGAGAAGAACTCTTTTGAGTTCGCTGAATATCTTGTCTCATATCAGTCATTTAATATGCAATTGATTAATATTTACAGACCGCCATACTCAGAATCTCATCCTGTAACAGTTTCATCATTCATATCTGAGTTTAATGATAACATCCAATGTCATTTTTTTGTCTAATCTCCCGTTGCTAATTGTTGGAGATTTTAATATCCATGTGGATACTGTCAAAGCAGAGGCAAGATCTTTTTCGGATCTGCTCGAGTCTCTTTTTTGCACACAACTGGTTGATTTTAGTACACATATTCATGGTCATACCCTTGACTTGATGATTTGTCGACAGTCAGATGAAATTATAGTTGACAAACCTTGACCACACAGTTCTCTTTTGTGTGATCATATTCCTGTTATGTGCACTCTTAACTCATACAAACCTCCACTGCCTTCTAAAGTAATGTCATTCCGTAGGCTTGGAGTAATTGATATTGATGCGATGAAGCTTGATATAGCCGATAGTAATCTTTGCAAAATACACCTTGTGATCTTGAGGAATTTGTCTCATTACATGATGTAACACTAGTATCTTAGATAAACATGCACCTGTTGTAACTAAAAAAAGTTGTTCTGCGAACTCAAGTACCTTGGTTCACTGATAATGTAAGGATTGCAAAAATACATAAAAGGAAAGCTGAAAAGCGTTGGTTAAAATCTAGGACGGAGAGCGATTGGAACAGGTATAAGTCACTGCGCAATCACATGTTGCATGTGTTAAATGAAGCTCGCAGAATACATCACAATGATTTAATTATGGAAAACAAAGGTGATCAAAAACAGTTATTACGTGTTGTGAAGGCTCTGTTGAATATTGCTAATAAGCAACATGTAATACCATGCATTATTGACAAACAGGGCTTTGTGGATGATTTAGGCAAGTTTTTTCAGAACAAAGTAATACAGATCCATGAAAATATTGAGTCAAGATTGAATGCAAGTAGCAATCCACGGACAAATTATTTCCAGGTTTCCTCCCATGATGTACCCGACTTTATTAACTTTACTCTTCTTTCAGAACATGATGTTAAGAAACTTATAACCAAGTTCAGCAAAAAGTCGTGTGCATCGGACCCAATGCCCACAAAGATTCTCTTACAGTGTACGGACACACTGGTTCCCGCCATCACATCTCTAATTAATCTCTCATTGTCATCTGGTAATTTTCCTTTGCTATGGAAAACCGTTTTAGTTAAACCATTATTGAAAAAACCTGGTTTGGAAACAAAATTCTGTAATATTCGGCCTGTAAGTAATCTGAAGTATGTATCAAAGCTTGTGGAAGGTGCTGCATATACGCAAATAATGAATCACCTTGACCGCAACTCTCTTCTTCCAATTAATCAGTCAGCCTACAGACAGTATCACAGTACTGAATTAAGAGTGATATTCTCATGGCTATGGATGATAAGAAAGTCACCTTATTACTTTTATTAGATCTTAGTATCGCATTCGATACCATTGATCATACTAACCTATTGCATACACTAAACAAATACTTTGGTATTAAGGGTGTAGTACTTGACTGGATAGAATCATATTTAACTGACAGATGTCAGCGGATCCAAATTGATGCAACTGTTTCTGAAATTTTCTCAGTACCTTTCGGAGTCCCGCAAGGGTCCCGTCTCGGCCCTCTACTGTTCACTTTATACACAAGTTAACTCATTACAAATATACATAGTATATTTCCAAAAGTATCTTGTTACTGCTACGCAGATGACACACAGGTCTATATGTCTTTTATGCCAGACTTGCTTGCTCAGCAGCAGAGCATCTCTCTTCTAGAAGATTGTGTTGGTTACATACGTGAATAGATGCTGCATAACAATCTTATGCTAAATGACAGTAAAACAGAATTGCTAGTTATCGGTACATCTAAACAACTGAATAAGCTAGATTTTGACGGGATATCAGTTGGCAGTTAAGTCATAGAACCAAATTCTAATGTAAGAAATCTTGGAGTATTTTTCGACTCGCAATTGAATATGAAAGCACATTTTACCAATGTGTGTAAATCTTCATTTCATATGATATACAACCTCAGACGTATACGAAAATACTTTGACAATGTAAGCATGAAAACAATTGTCCATGCATGCATTATTAGTAAGGTAGATTATTGTAACAGTTTGCTGTATGGGCTCCCCTCGTCTCAAATTGGGCGTCTTCAGCGAGTACAGAATGCATGTGCACGGCTGATTTGTAGTCAATCTAGATTTTCAAGGATCACCCCTGTCTTAAAAGATCTGCACTGGCTTCCTGTTCGCCAACGGATATCTTTCAAGATTTTGTTAATTGTATACAAGGCACTATAAGTGGCCAAGCCCCCAGTTATATTTCTGAGCTTTTACAAAGAAAAGTTCACAGACACTCTCACAACCTGCCTAGTTCTCATGATAATTTGCTCCTTCATATCCTCACTCATAATACAAAGATAACTTTGGGAGATCGTGCTTTTGCCTGTGCAGCCCCAAAATTATGGAATGCTTTGCCGTATGTAATAAGATCCTGTCCACCAGTAGAAACGTTCAAACTTAGACTAAAAACCTATCCGTTCAAATAATCATCATACATTTCTTTACCCCCTTTTTCTGATTTTGTTCTCAAGCATTTCACCAGCTCTTAATTGCAGCGCAGTAGAATATATGCACATAGTTTGTGCGCTATATAAATCAGTATATTATTATTATTATTATTATGAAATACATTAATACAGTTAATTCAACTTAATTCTATTCTAATCTGATTCACTGACCTGTACCATCACACTTTTCATCATAGCACTTCTTTTCTTCCGAGTAGGAGTGATCCAGTTTTCCCTCACACACAGCAAAGGGTTGAATAAGATGTTGATCATTGGCAGAACGGAAACACACCCTGACACGTCTATGAATACCCTTTGAACTAGAGCAGTGACGTTCACACTCTGACCACTGCGACCAGTCTCCCCAGTAGACTATACAGTTACACACATAGGGAGAAGACGGATAGAATACGGTCAGTTGATATGTCCTAGTCAATATAGGTCCCATTTTTTTTAAACGTCAAAAAATGTCCCCCCAAAATGAATAAATAACAAAAATATTGAAATAAAGATTTAATAATGTATCAATAAATGAATGAGTGAAGTGAATAAGAAAATGAATAAATCAATAGATTAATGAAAGATAAATGAATACCAAAAAAAAAAAGATGAAGTAAAAAAAAACTAACAAAGAAACGAATTTAAGGAAACATTATTACCGGAATTCTAGTTCACAGTTCATTCGAATTGAATTGAATTAAAAAATGTATTATCCCATACATCAAATTTGACGTACACTGGAGCATAACATGATTCATACAAACGTTTACAAAAGACAAAAGTTAACACATGAGATATCATTATAATCCAAACATGTCAGCAGATATAATCAACTTATTTTCAACTCAAGGAAGGTATTATAACGTTTCAACTAATACGGGTGGTGATACACATAAGCAGAATGGACAGTGTCGAAGGCGGCTCTACTTATGTGTATTACCCCCCCCCCCCCTTTCGGATAGAAAAATAAGTAGAAAAATTCGAAGATTGAAAATGGAAATCGGAGCACCAACTCGGGTTAATTCAATGTTTCATTCAATTCCAATGACAACATTTTTCTTGGTAGGCCTATACCTATAATATATTTATACAGTCTTTGCAATTTGGAGCTGAACCATAATCTTTGAGGTGTGGTCACTGCATGGCGATAACATATTTGGTTAATGATCGTAACTTTAAAATGAAAGAAATCGAACTTACACCTTTCCTGTTTTTCTCCCTTGAAAAGATCATCACCAGAGAATACAACTAGCATGGATGGAAAATAAAACGTGTATCATGATATTGGTATAAATTTGAAACACGGGGCTCCCTTCATAATTAATATCTTAAAAATCTGATAACATCAACAGAAAAAACGACCTAAAATAATAATAATAATGATGATGGCATATTTACCCAGGGTAGCCACTTCAGTTCCGAAAACTGTTCTCCCAGCGGGCCCTTCTATTATTATTACCCCGGCTTTAGCACGGTTACCTTGATCGGGCGCTCGAGCATTCGAGGAATTTCTTCCCACCGGGTACCCATTCACCTCACCCGGGTCGAGTGCGGCACAATGTGGATAAATTTCTTGACGAAGGAAATTACGCCATGGCTGGGATTCGAACCCACGACCCTCTGTTTCAAAGTCTGGAGACTTATCCACTGGGCCATAACGCTCCACAAAATTACCCGGCTGAGTAATTTTCTTGCAGATAATAATTATTGTGCCCGTTCCGAAAAAAACCGAACTTCCAGAAAAGCATCAAGAAATCGCCATTTTGAGAGCAGAGATCTTCAAACAAGTATGTAAAATGTGATACCTACCAATTTCATGTCATTTTAATTTTCCATATTATATAATTATCTCACCTTTGTTTGCTTGATTTTTTTCTGAAGTTTTTTGTGACATTTTCAGCCGATCGGGCACGAGTCGATCGCCATAGAATTTTAAGTTAGCGTGATGTGCCAATCCAGGTATTTTGCTGACTGAATTAACGATACAGATACTGTGTTGGGTAATGTATGTTGGTAAAGAAAATATTCTGGGCAATTTTAATCCAATTTGAGCAAATTTATTACCCAATTATTAGTTTTTATTATCCAATTTGGGCAGATTTTAACCAATAGTCGTGTGCCCAGGGTTGATTAAAAGTTGGGCATTATTTTTGCCTAACTATTTTAAGAGCGTTCCGTTTGGTATTTATGATTTTGTTAAATTTTGTATGAGCTGTGAAAATCTTGATTGAATATCAACTTCATGATAATTTTGTAATATGCGCAAATATTATTATGGTCACCCAATCATAATTATCATGTTTTATGAAACGGGCACCCGTTGAGGCACAAGATAATTTGTGCTCCAGAGCTAAAAAAACAAAAAATGTGACCCCACTACATCATCAAAATTAGTGCATATACTTACGTTTTATCGATGTTATTGTGAACAAAATTATGGTGAAAAGAAGAACTGGCATCTTGTGGTGGATGAGATCCATCTAGATTAGCCATTATCATCATGATCATGATTGACTTGTCGATATCAGAGGAATTCCCCTTTTTGCATACACGTGGTTATAATGACGCGCATTACAAGAGCGCTTTTATACAGCGCGCTTTATAGATTAGTACGCGATGATTTTTGAGATAGAATTTTCGTTATTCTGCATCGTATTTTTTTTTAAGTTTGCCTGTATAAATCACCCAGGAGTTTACGGATTATAATAAAGTTTTTAAATGGAAAAATTTCCGCCAAACGTATTTTCAATTGCCGGGTAAACAAAGTGCTGAAATTGAACTAAAAAAAAAAAAAACGACTTAAGACGAAAATGAAGAGAAACCAATCAACTGAAATTTCGAAACGGAAAGTGAGATCGAGACTGAAGTTCGAATGCTACAAAGAGATTACTTTTTTTTCTATTTCATGTCTTGTATGAGCATGATGAAAAATATCCCACATCCAAATTAGATAGGAACCGGTCGGAAGGATATGGTTAAGTCCATTTTAACTCCAATTAATGGCAACATTAATTGTATATTACTTATTTTCACTGTGCCCTTTAATCATGCTATATATAATGACCCCCAAAAAAATCATTTATTATTCCCAAGGAAATATGAATGACAGATGAGATGATAAATCGAACCTGCACGGTTAGATGGTTAGATATTTTGTGTAATAATTGGCCCACCATAGTTAATCCACAACAGTTACTTTAGATCAGAGTTTAAATCAAACCTGAGATCAAAATTCAGGCCCATGGTGACAATAATTGTGACCAAAAGGCCCAAATTCACAAAGGTGGTTTTTGCAAAAAACACCTTTGTGAATTCGGGCCTTAGAGAAAAGGTTGAATATTATCAACTTATTTGGTACTCCAATCAAAGAAGTGTAAACAGAATCTTCACATATTTGGCTTTTCATAAATTTAGCGTATTTTCTTTTTTACTTCTCAGAACTTTACCTCTGCATTTTGCATAACTGATGTCCTGTCGATAACCTTTATTGTCTCATGCTTTCTTGTTCTGTAGATAATTTTGCTGTTATTGTGTTCTTTTTAATTAATTTGGAAATAATACTTTAATAAAATTAAAAACAAATATTGTTTAGTACAGTTAGACAAAACCTGTGGTCCCTATTCTGAACTCGGAATTAATTTAAACATTGGTCAAAAGTTGTGGTTGAACTATAGCTTTTTTGTGACACGGATCTCTATCAGCTCAGATTTCATTCAACAGTTCATTTGATATTAAAATCATTCAAGAATATATGAGAAAATTAAACAAGATAGCTTTCTCCGAAATTAAAGCATGAGAAAGAGCACAGGGAAACAAGAAAAATACAGTGTAAACATAATTTGACATTTGCGGTTTTCCATGATTGTAGTAGTGAGACACACCATAACCTTACTGGAGTTAAGAATACGAGCCTATGGAATGGACTTAAATCCAACATGTTCGTTTACTAAAGGACACTTATGAAATCTGAACCCACTGAACTTTACCTTCAGACCCTCATATTGTCAGACAGTATGGTATTGCATGTTTGCCATTCTCAGAACTCAAGCATTATTAGTTCCTGATATTAGGGACAGAGAAGAAGAGATTTTACTGTCAAGCGTGTGGATGTGACTGTGTTTGACAGGGGCGAATCTCATGGCCCTGGGAGCAGGGGTGCTGCGTGTTCTCCATACCATACGCAGCACCCCCATGTATTCTGGAAGGTGTGTAATAATTGAAATGTAACCCAAATGACCTTCATTTCGTGGTGAAACCCTTTTTTTCTCATTTATTATTTTTTTCTTTTCAAATTTCTTCGAACCATAATGACCTCGATTTTGTAGCGAAAACCCTTCTTTTTTTTTTGCTTTTACTATATACATTAGCATCCCCAGAAAAAAAAAATCGTTCCCCGGTTCCTGGCGAATCTGGATCTCAAAATATCGGGGGGGGGGGGGGTATATGAAAGCTTAAAAGTGCACAGACAATCATCTCGTTATCAATAAAAGATCACTTAAAAAATTATCAGATGACAAGCTCTCGGATCTCGTCATGTCAATCTACTATTTCATGACTGTATAAGAGAGAATGAGATCCCATAATCTTACACCTTGTTATGTCTACAATCTCTGCATCCTGAGAAAGAGATGATCAGATGATAAGATCATGAATCCAAGTTATTGTGATCTGATCATCTCTTCTTTATTATGTAGACGTAACGAGAACAGAGATCATGCCTCCCACTGCATGGTATAGACATGTCGAGATCTGAGATCATGTCTTCTCTGCATTCGATGTTAAGTCATAGGTGCGTTTTATGAAACGTCTTGTACGACGGATATCTGAAAGTTACAAAATAGTAACAGTCTTCCCTTTCAGGAAATCATAACTAAGGAAAGATGTCTGATCTGGCATCTTGTCGGATAACAAGACCCGACCGTTACAATGCAGAAATGTGGGAGATACGTAGTTTTGCCTGATTAATCAACTTCTACTTTTGAAGCTATTGTTCTAATAAAACTATGTAAGTAGACTTACGTAGTTTTGCCTTTTCATTATCGTATAAAATTGAAAAACTACTTTTGTAAGTCGACTTACGTAGTTCTGCCTTTTGAATTTTCTGATTTTTTTAGACAATTTTACAAAAACTGGTTTTCGAATCTCAAAAAATGGTTAGAGTTAGAACTTAAAATTTTGCCATATGAAAGAGCATATTCAAAACTACAGTGCGTATAAAAAAAATGGGACATCTTTAAAAAGTCTATAAAATTTTTGTTTCAAATTATGATGTCTATATTTTAGTGTTAATAGGTGCTCTGAAGTCTTATCTTTCAAATGCCATTATATTAATAAAACAATTTTCGTTCATGCTTGAGCGAACACGGAATGTTTTGGTCTGGGGTTAAAAAGGAGGCTTGCGCCAAAATGGCATAAAAGGATAAATATGATGATCGGACGTCTTGCTAATCAGCAGACTTTCTCTTAACTTTTTCATTACCTTTGCCATAATTTTCGAATTATGCGGTCAAAATTCATTTTCAAATCTGTTTATTTGCCCGAATTGTTCTGTTGCTGTTATTCTTAATATGTTCTCTTTTAGCTTTGAATATTCCTTGTTTAAGCAAAAAAAAATAAAAAATTCAACCGAAGTATGGGAGAGCGTGTATTTTTTATCAAAATCCTTTCATTGTCTGCTACAAAGGTTATGGTGCCTTTGAACAGTGGCATGCAGATGGGAGAGGGCTCGGGGTGCCCCCCCCCCTTCTATAAAAAAAGAAAAAAGGGTGGAAAGGAAATAAAAGGAAAGATAGAAAGTGAAATATGTCAAACTCTATCACAAAATTTGATATTTTAATAAAAAAAGTGGAACATTTTGCTTGCACGCTCACAAATTTTTAATACATTTTATCCGATCTACCATGTCTAGCTCCTTCAAAATTGACTCAATACACCATTGCCATTGAAAGACATGAATCCTTTCCGTTTGTCCTGTCAAGCACATAATTAAACTTGATCAAGGAATCAATAACCCCTTGAAAATAGGATTCATGTTTTTATAGGTACCATAACATAATTCGTTTCACATAATAAAAGGATTTGAATGATTACAAGTTTTCCCAATTAATAATGCAAATCATCTTGCTTGGGTTGACAAAACGTCTTCTTTTCTTACTTATGAAGGAAAATTGAAAGGTAAAAAAGTTTAAATTAAAAAAAAAATTATTCAAGTACATAGATAAATTTGTAAATGAAATCTGATAACATAATTCGAAAAACGTGTGAAAAGGTTAAAAGGAAGTCTGCTGATTAGCAAGAATTCTGATCATCAAATTCTCATTTCTGCCGTTTTGGCGCAAACCTCTTTCTGAACCTCCGACAAAAATGTCCCGTGTTCGCTCAAGCATAAACAATTTTTTTTTTTTTAAGTGGCATTTCAAAGATAAGATTCCAGAGCATCAATTAACATCAAAATATAGATGTCATAATTTGAAACAATTTTTTATAGCCTTTTAAAAACTGTCCCGTTTTTTTTATACGCACTGTATAAGAAACTCTAAGAAACAGAAAAACACCCCCCCAAAAAAAAAAAAAAAAAAAAAAATGACTTACACGGTTTTGCCAGATCACGGCCGAAATGTTTATGTATGTTTCTCAACACCCTAGTTTTTACTGTATGAATGAATGGAGAAATAGATTAATAACAACAACAATGTGTTTTTTATTCATTCATTTTATTCATTACACACTTTTAAGAAGGGTAACCTCATCAGCAGAGACACTGGTTTTCATTGGGGCCTTTGTAAAATGCAAAGTACTTAAAATATACAGCTATATGTTACAAAATACCATATGAATATGAACAAAATGTAAATAAATTGGATTAAAACAAAAAAGGGGTGTTTAATCAAACAAAATAATACAGCTCAAATTTATAGCATGATAGATTAAACGATACAAAGTAGTATAGGTAAGTAATTAAATCTATAATCAATTTTTTACGTATATGGCGTTTTTGTGTGTGTTTTTCGGGTGTAGGTCGGGTGGGTGAGTGGGTGTTGGGTGTGTGTGTGTGTGTGTGTGTGTGTGAGTGAGTGGGTGTGTGGGTGGGTGAATGCGAGTGCGCAGGTGCTTTGGGACAAGGACGAGGGCGAGGTAGATAATCATCATTCAGTGTTAATAATTTACCACAATCATCGAAATATCGATAAGTTTGTTGACCTTATCTAGGTTTTTGAACCCCTTCAAAATATTCTTACAATGCTAAAAACGCCTCTACATAATTATTGGTGAAGAAAATATTCTCAATAATTAATGAATCAAACTTTAATTTCATTCTTTGCCTCGCACGAGTTGTCTTTTATACTTTGTCTTAGACATCAATATCGTATAAAGGGCTGGGGTGGGGGGTGTGAACATAATACTATTACCACTGTATTTTCACAACCAAAACTAGTCCAAAACTGCGTTATACTTAAAAAGGTTCCGTGTTATGAAACACTAAATGAAAGAACTGATAGGCACAGCAACTGAGTTATATTTAGGACACCGCTGGTTCATTGTGTTTTCATAGTGGACATGTGATAGCCATAGTGGTCAAAATAAAGAGCTTACATTACAAGGATGCGGTACACACCGTCCGTGCAAATAAGGAGTAATGTATCTCGTGTGGTTTGTCTATACACATGTCTTTTGAATTTTCGACAGCTTGGTTTTCGAATATAAAAAACGAAATATAAAGAAGAAAAAAACCGGGTTATAATTGAGCAAGGTGCCACACGGAAAAGGAGAAATTTTCATATAGTGCTTCTAGACCAGTTTTTTACGCTGAATATGAATATATGAGGTAATCAGGCTGTATCCTGAAAATTAACCCGTGAGGGCGCTTTTTTCAAAATGGCCGCCAAATTTTCAGTACATTTGAATTTTCGTACATAGATTTTGACATAAACATTCCATTGCCACAAAATTAGTGTCATATGAAAGACAAATAAATTTCCTACAATTTGGTACCATTTATAGGGGATAAGTAAGTCATTTGGCTGAGATTTTAAGTAGAAAACTGCATTTTTTTTCATTTTTTTCCAAAAATTGAAAATTTTGCAAATACATGATTTTACATAATTCTAAGAAAAATGAATCAATTATCTTGAAATGTTCCAGAAAACTTTATTGATATACTATTATCATGTGGATGAAATTCCAACTTGTTCTACCAGCTACATATAAATAAGCACTGGCACATCGAACCCTAGCCCTCTCAGGGGCTGTCTAAGTCACCCCCCTCTATATCAAGTATATTGCCGATTTATTGGATATTTCACCATTTTAGATCACCCATTGAGGCAAAAGCACGTTCCTACTATATAGTACAGCCAATTTTATTTTCTTGCAATGACTTTGAGAAGAAAGAGTAGGCTTTGCTCTATCAGCTACATAAGTGTTGGCAAATCGAAGCCTATCTCCTTCAGGCGGCTTTGAAGTTACCCCACTAATTTTCGGTATTTGGCTATTTGTTGAAAATTCACCATTTTGGAGCCCCCATTGAAGCAAAAAGGTGTCTCTGATATATAGTTCTGCCACTTTTATTGCCTTGAAACCATTTAGAGAGGAAAGAATAGGCTTTGCTCTATCAGCTGCATAATTTCGTGCTGGCAAATAAAAGCCTACCCCTTCCGGGGGCTGTCGCAATCAGCCCCCTCACCCCTTTGCGTTATTGCCTATTTATTGGAAATTCACAATTTTTGAGCCCCCATTGAGGTAAAGAGGCATCACTGATATATAGTTCTGCCACTTTTACTGCCTTGAAACAAATTAAGGAGAAAAGAATATGCTTTGCTCTATAAAGAAGTGCTGGCACATTGAAGCATACCCATCTGAGCGGCTGTCAAATCACCCCACCCCTCTTGCATTATTGCCTAATTATTTGAAAATTCACAATTTTTGAGCCCCCATTGAGGCGATATGCACTTCGGCTGTATAAAACGCCCAATTTCTCTTTCTTGAAACCACTTGGAGAGGAAAGAGTAGGTTCCCCTCTTTCAGATATATATAACGAATTGCTGCCATATCGAAGCCTGACCCACTTCAGGGGACGATACATGTAGATGTTACCCCACCTTTTTTACGATTTTTGCCAATTCATTGGAAAACTCGCCATTTTGGAGCCCCCATTGAGGCAAAAAACGTGTTTCTGGTATATAGTAGAGCCACTTCTTTATATGTACCTGTTAGAGGAAAGCCTACTCTTTCCTCTCCAAGTAGTTTTAAGGCGGTAATAGTGGCAGAACTATATATCAGAACCGCCCTTTTGCCTAAATGGGAGCTCAAAAATTGTCAATTTTCCAATAAATAAGCAATAATGAAATAGGGGTGGGGTGAATTCAATTCAGCCCTCTGATGGGGATAGGCCTTTTTTGCGAGCATGTCTTTATATGTAGCTGTTAAGGCAAAGCCTATTCTTTTTCTCTCCAAATGTTTTCAAGGGTGAAAAACGGCAGAAACATAATCAGAAATGACTTTCTGCCTCAATAGGGGCTCCAAAGTGGTGATTTTTTTTCTATAAATAGGCAATGCAAAAGGGATGGGTGATTTCGACAGCCTCCTGGAGGGGGTAGGCTTTTATTTGCCTGCACTTCTTTATATGTGGCTGATAAAGCAAAACCTATTCTTTCCTCCCTAATTGGTTTCAAGGCATTAAAAGTGGCAGAACTATATATCAGAAACGCCTTTTTGCCCCAATGCGGGCTCCAAAATGGTGAATTTCAAGGGGGGGGGGGTAATTTCGACAGTCCCCTGAAGGAAGTAGGCTTTTATTTGCCTGCACTTCTTTATATGAGGCTGATCAAGCAAAACCTATTCTTTCCTCCCTAAGTGGTTTCAAGGCAGTAAAAGTGGCAGAACTATATATCAGGAACGCCTTTTTGCCTAAATGGGGGCTCCAAAATGGTGAATTTTCCAATAAATAGGCAATAATGCAAAAGGGATGGGGTGATTTCAACAGCCTCCCGGAGGAGGTATGCTTTTATTTGCCTGCACTTCTTTATGTGGCTGATAAAACAAAACCCATTCTTTCCTCCCTAAGTGGTTTCAAGGCAGTAAAAGTGGCAGAACTATATATCAGAAACCCATTTTTGCGTAAATGGGGGCTTCAAAATGGTGAATTTTTCAATAATTATGCTATAATGCAAAAGGGATGGGGTGGTTTCAACAGCTTCCCGGAGGGGGTAGGCTTTTCTTTGCCAGCACTTGTTTATATGTAGCTGATAGAGCAAAGCCTACTCTTTCCTCTCCAAGTCATTGCAAGAAAATGAAATTGGCTATACTATATAGTAAAAACGCACTTTTGCCTCAATGGGCGATTCAAAATGGTGTAATTTCCAATAAATAGGCAATATACATGATAAAGAGGGGGAGGGGTTTACTTAGACAGCCCCTGAGTGGGATATGTTTCGATGTGCCAGCGCTTCTTAATAATATGTAGCTGATAGAGCAAAGTCTAAGCTTTTCTCTCCAGGTAATTGCAAGAAAATTAAATTGGCTGTATGATATAGAAACGCCCTTATGCCTCAATGGGTGATCCAAAATGGTGAAATTTTCTATAAGTACATGTAGGCAATATACATGATATAGAGGAGGGGGTGACTTTGACAGCCCCTGAGAGGGCTAGGGTTCGATGTGCTAGCGCTTAATTATATAGCTGGTAGAACTAATTCTACTCTCTCAAAGCAATAAAATACTATAAAGCACAAACACTTTTTACCTCAATGTTGGGTCCAAAATGGTGAATTTCCAAATAAATTGGCAATTAGCAAAAGGGGGAGGGGTGACTTCCCCAGCGCCCCCCCCCCCCGAGAGGGGTTGGCTACGATGTATGTGCCACTTCTTTTGATGTAGCTGGTAGAACAAAGCCTACTCTTTTCCTCTCCAAGTGGTTTGGAAGTAATTAAAGTGGCTGTATTGTATAGCAGAAATGCCTTTTGCCTCAATGGGTGCTCCAAAAAAACAGTGATTTTTTTTCCAACAAATAGGCAATATACAACAACATGATATAGCCAAGGGGGGGGGGGGGCTTCGACACCCCAACCCCATGAGAGTGTTAGGCCTTGATGTGCCAACATTTTGTTTTATGTAGCTGATAGAGAAAAGCCTACCCTTAACTCTCCAAGTGATTAACGAGCAGAGATAATTGCATTTAATTTGTAACTATACATTATACATATTATACATGTTATACGTATTAGTCTATGGAAATGCATACAAAAAGCGACATATCTGAAATTGAAGTATTCAAGTTTGATACCTTATAAATTTGCTAAGAAGAATGATACAGAGTTGGAATTTCATCCATATGATAATAGTATATCAATACAGTTTTCTGGAACATTTCAAGGTAATTGATTCATTTTTCTTAGAAATATGTAAAATCATGTATTTGCAAAATTTACAATTTTTGGAAAAAAATGACAAAAAATGCAGTTTTCTACTTAAAATCTCAGCCAAATATCCTACTTATCCCCTATAAATGGTATACCAAATTGTAGGAAATTTATTTGTCTTTCATATGACACTAATTTTGTGGCAATGGAATGTTTACATCAAAATCTATGTGTGAAAATTCAAATGTTCTGAAAATTTGGCGGCCATTTTGAAAAAAGCGCCCTCATGGGTTAATTTTCAGGATACAGCCTGGTTACCTCATATATTCATATTCAGCGTGAAAAACTGGTCTAGAAGCACTATATGAACATTTCTCCTTTTCCGTGTGGCACCTTGCTCAATTATAACCCGGACTATAACATTAAACAACCGACAGGGACATGATGGAACGCAAGCCTATAATAAACATGCAATTGTCTTAATGTAGGCCTATACCCCCTAATGATGATCTGTTTTGTCTTACTTATAAACTTTTACTGTAAATTGTAGCAATATGGTCAAATATGAATTAAATTCAAACAATAACACGACAAAACACATCATACATTATCCACGATGAAATATGATGTGAATCAAGGTATTTATCATTGAGATCATTTCCAAATGAGATTTTCAAGTGATGACCATTTCTTATTTGGAATAATTTGAGATTTTATTTACATTTCTTTGCAATTTTATTGTATCCTCAACATATGTTGATAACAAGCTCTCTATATCAAGTATCTTGCTTAGGCACCTACCGTTATTATTATTATTTTTTTAACATCGTCACTCCAAGTACAAGTCTAGTTAAATTATATCACGTTCATAAAACAGATGAATAGGAGTTTCATATCTGTATTGCGTGAGCACGTGTTCGAACTTTTTTTGTATAATCATGTAAATTAAAGGGCAGTGTATACAGTTACGACCATTTGTTTTCTTAAATTTCATGAATATTTGAATTCAGCTTCTACTTCTGATAGTTATTCGAAGCAGAATTTATCCCCTTCGACTTCTGAGAAATATTTGGTACGCAGATCTCAGTCGATCCGGTTTCGTAAAACACCTTATTAGAAAACTGATATCAATTATACAGGATAAAATAAGTAGATGTTTAGAGTCATTCACCGCCCTTTTATGGTGATAATTTTCCAGACAAATTATTTAAGAAATATTCGAAGACACCAATCCAATTATGATTTGTTTTGTGGAAAAACCTCTGAACTAATTTCACTAATCATGCTAATTGTCTGTTAAGCACACATTGTATTTTGGAAATAAGCCACCCTCTACATCGTTGGTAAATGGAACGTTCTCAAAGTGGGTAAGTGGGTAATGGTATGTTCTCACAAATTTTCCCTAAAAGAGTAAGTCCCCTTTTCTCCCACTTACAAACGTCCTTTTCATTTCTTTTATCCTATATATTATCGATAGTTCCTTCTGAGTGCTTCTTCTTGCGATAAGAGTATAATATTTCTAATACTTTAATACCCTTTTCTGGCCATAATGATTCTTTTATTTTTTCACCCATTTGTCTGTTTGGTCCAATCCACATACCTTCAGTTTTTTATTTACTTGCGCAGAGGCCTGGTAATCATTGTTTTCCATAATTCTTTAAATTCAACAAACATGTTTTCTGTAGATTCTTTATTGTTACAGGATATAAGCTGTATATTTGACTTTAATCCCGATTACCTGAATGCCAAGAACATCTTTTATCATTTTGAGTATCTTAAGGAAAATTTCCAATCCTATAGGGTTAATATCAATGGTGCAAGAGAATGTTTGACTCCTCTCCCATCATTGAAATATCCGTGTATTACAACTTTCTATATGCTACTGTACATAGCGTTTTTCCATCCACTTAATATAATAAATGACTGGCTAAAATCAAAAGACTGCAAATATTGAATAGAAATCTGTGACTTAAGGAAAAGTCTTAGGTACTTTGATAAAGTGTATATGGATTCACAACTGCCGTGTATTCTCACTGATACATGTGTATGAAAATGTAGGCTTAAGAATTGTTTCGTATATGATATTGAATGATGAAACCCGTTGCCTCATTGTTTTGATGGATAAATTTCAATATTTTGATAAGTGGATTTTTTTCACGTTTTCTGCTCTAGTGTAGTGAGGGTAGCCCTAACGCCTCCTGGCCGCCTTTCACTCCTCTATGAAACAGATTGGCCATGAATAAGACGAAAGTCAATGCATCCGTGTGTCATGAAATACCTTTAAGTCCTCTCTCCTTTCAGACTCAGTGAAAGATAAGTCTTGTCTTTTGCAGGCCAAATAGAGGTTCATGAATTAAAGATTAAGAAGCGTGCAGAGAAAACCAACGATTTCAAACGGTTTTACATTGACAATCCAATATTGTGATCAATCATTAAAGACAACGCAGGAAGTTTGAATTCAGCATCCTTACCTCTCAGGTTATAGCAACTGTGTCCCTTTTTGAAATGTCAGCTGGATACAAATTAATTATTACTTCGAATTCAATATTCAAGACAAGTGTAATGCATGATGGCAGGCTGAAAGCTGTCTTCTATGAAAACATCTTTAAATTTATCTTTTTTTTTTGTTGTGCTGGAAATCTATTTTTGTTATAAAAATCGTCTTTACGTTTGATTCAATTCTTGGTAAAGATGCATGTGTAATTAAGCTTATATATTTCAGGATAATGTATTATTATCATTGTTCGAAATCGATTTTAAGTACATGATGCTCGCTTTCCTCACTAGCAGAGATCGTTAAAGGACAAGTCCACTCCAACAAAAAGTTGATTTGAATAAAAAGAGAAAAATCCAACAAGCACAAGACTGAAAATTTCATCAAAATCGGATGTAAAATAAGAGAGTTATGACATTTTAAAATTTCGCTTACTTTCACAAAACAGTTATATGCACATCCTGGTCGGTATGCAAATGGGAGACTGATGACGTCATCCACTCACTATTTCTTTTTTTAAAGTATTGTAAAAAAATAAGTGAAATTTAAAAATGTTATAACTTTTTTATTTTACATCCGATTTGATAAAATTTTCAGCGTTGTGCTCGTTTGATTTTTCTCTATTTATTCAAATCAACATTTTTCAGAAAATTGTTGATTTGAATGAATAGAGAAAAATCAAACAAAAATAACGCTGTACATTTCATTGAAATCGGATGTAAAATAAGAAAGTTATAACATTTTTAAATTTCACTTATTTTTTACAAAACAGTTAAATGTCCAACTCAGCGATATGCAAATGAGAGAGTCGATGATGTCCTTCACTCACTATTTTTTTTTGTTTTTTTTTATTGTTTGAATAATACGATATTTCAATATTTACAGATTTGACAATAAGGACCAACTTGACTTAACCATAAACTGTTAAAATAATGGTAATTCCACATGTTCAGTAAGTAATAAAATTTTGTTTCACATGACAATGAGAAAATTAGAATTTTTCATGATTCATATAATAAAATACAAAAAAATAGTGAGTGGGTGACGTCATCAGTCTGCCAATAATTATTTGCAAACCGACCAGGATGTGTATATGTCTGTTTTGTGAAATTAAGCAAAACTTTAAAATGTCATAACGTCCTTATTTTTGCTTGTTGGATTTTTCTCCTTTTATTCAAATCAACTTTTTGGTGAGGTGTACTTGTACTTGAAGCGCACTCTCATTTTGGTGCTGCCCATTGAGACCTCTTCAAACCATCACTGTGTGGAAGAGGGTGTAAACTGTATCTGGACATATTTTATTCGTCATTCTTCTCCTAAAAATAATTTTTACACGATTGATATACTCTCGTAAAATCTATAATAATGAATTCTTTGTCTTTCTCACGACTATTCATTAGACTACACATTATGTTGAATCTTCCGGGGACATCATCAATTTAGTTCTCTTAACGTCATTTGGTTTCCTTTGAAAATAATTAGGACTAATTACAAAGAAAAATCGCACTGAAGTATTCCCAAAGCATGTTCAAAGTAACGTTAGGTCGATTTGTACAGCTAAAATGTATCAGAGCTAGGGCATGACGAAGAAAGAGAAAGGAACGCACTATACGATAACATTTCTCCTCTTACATGTCTTAGCACTTTCAAAATCTCCTTAAAAACCTTGCTATTCAGACAAGCCTTTATTTAAATGGAATTATCTCCTCTATTTTTATGTATATTATCTCCATTTACTGCACCATGATAGTATTGGTCGCATTACAAAATGATAAAATTATTACTATCATCATTAGCAGTAGCAGCAGCATCACCATCATCATCATCATCATCACTAAAAAGCAAAAACATCAAACTGATTAGATTCTCGATAAATTAAGTTACTCCCCACCAACCCTTCCTGTTCTGTATTTTACTCATTCTGTTGATTATTATCAAATCTAAAAGATTTGAAGTAAAAGTTCATTCTTAAGATTTGAAATAAATTCAAAATTTGGCTGGTCACTGATCTGGATTTATTTTGAATCAACCGGCCCGTGCGGGGTGAAATTCCTTTTTTTTTTTTTGGGGGGGGGGGTCTTGTCAAATTTCTTTGTGGACGAAATTACCTTAAATTTAGGGTGAAGTTCGTTTTTTTTTTTTTTTTTTTGTCGGGCAAATGTGCCCCTTTTAGGAAAATCCTGGATCCGCCCCTATATGTATTTACCTTCTCAGCGACATAAACAATGACAGAGGTAAAATTGAAGAAAATTCTACGGCCTATTCTGGAAATTTTTCTGTTCTGCACAAATTCTGTACGTACATCTTACATACGGGTCTCTATACGAACGCCTTACAAACACAAATTAGCGCGTTTTCGCCCAGCGTCGTACGACGTAGAACGTAAGGGTCGTGTGCAAAAATCGCCAACTTCCATGGAAACAGAGGCCCGAGCGTTCTTGAGCTCAAATCACGGACGGTTCTTCCGCAAATTAGCGGGCGTCCGCATTAGAACGTAGGATTTGTCAACAGCCGTCAACAGCCAATCAGATCGCTTGTAGAGCGAGCAAGCTGAGCTGAGCCGCGGCGACAGCCAGTTCATAGAGCGCGGGCGCGGGATTTTCCCTAGTAGTGGTGACGTCATGCAGTCTACGTACTTCCGGTCGATCCGGATCCGTTCAGCGATTTGCGAAACTGCTTACAAGCGAGAGTTGAGCGCGACGGACGCACGAACCAAGAGATCGTTCTACGTCGTAGATAGCGTCGTACGACGCTGGGCGAAAACACACTAGTGTCGTTTGTAGGAGCGCAGTACGAATATCCGTTAGTAAAGAGCCCGCTGTGAAGAAGTTGAGGTAAGAGTTAAAGGCTTCTAGAATTATCTCCCGATCCTACAAAATCTTGCGTAGTTCTTTCGATGTTCTTACGCCGTTCTTAAGGCCGTCTTACGAAGAGACGGTTTCGTACGACGTAAAAAAAAATCTTGGACAAAACCGTCGACCAGTCTGCGGACCTACGAACCGTCTACGGACGGTTTTTTAACTCTGGTTTGTACGGCCTTCTTGAGAAGATATTACGAAATGGTCTAAAAATCGTACGTTTAGCGTTCGTAGCAGTTCTTAGTGGTATTTGTGTCCGAGCCATCATGATTACCCTTTAATAGAATGCACCTGTCATCTCACCGCCATCAACCCAGATTGGTATTTTATCATTTTATTTGGGCATTCTCAACTTGAACAATGATCTCACAAATTAGATTTATATAGAATAGATACTTTAATAGCTCAATGCTTTAACCATGGAGCTACAATAGCTCCATGCTTCAACTACTTGATATGGATATGTGTGGCACTACTAGAATGGAAATATTAAAGGGGAATCCAACCCAAATAAAAACTTGTTTTTATAAGGAAAAGAAAAATCAAACAAGATGATAGGTGAAAGTTTGAACAATATTGGACAAACAACAAGAAAGTAATGAATTTTTAAAAGTTGTTAATATTGGTAATCACTATACCCATGGAGACTTCAAATTGGCCGCATATGGGATGTCATAGTGATGTAAGGCAAGGACTACTTTCCCATGTACTCCAATACATATTATGGCTAAAATGTCATTTTTCCAAAAAGTTTTATTTCAAATTATATTTTTCTATCATGAGGACATAAAACAATATACTACCTGGAATATATTTAGATTACTACCCCAGGAGAATGGGTACTTAGGAGAAAACCACAAATCCCTGATAATAAAGTACTCAGCCTATGGAAAAGTTGTCCTTGCCCCTTGTCATAATTTACTTACCCAGTTGCCAATTTGAAATCTACATAGTATTAGTGATCTCAATTTTAAAGCAGCTATAACTTTCTTGTTGGTTGTCCGATTTCTTTCAAACTTTCACCATTCTGTTTAATTTATTTTTCTCATTCCCAACACAACAGTTTATGACCAAGGCTGGATTCCCCTTTAATGTTTTGACGACAATGCATGCCTCAGTGAGAAGGTTTATGTACGTCATGCATGGATATCTAAAGCACATCGGGATTGGACCCTTGATGATTATTCTATCATTCTATTAGATTCTTATAGCCGTAAAACGTCAGATATATTTATAAAATTGCAGTCGTTCAGCGAGTTCACGAGATGTTTCTATCGTGGAATTACTGTTCCATGAAGTACGGATTATTTCGTCTTTATCATGACTTGTGTAATCATGCACTACAGTTCAGTGGGGATTATTGGTGACCCTAGGCCTAGAGAATGAAAAGGTCTACGCAAAAAAAATTATATATTTAACTGGATTACGATGGCATTGACATGATGGTATCGACACTATTGCTGGTCATACATAATTAATAGATATCGACAATAATGTGTCTCAAACTATTTCCCTACTCCGATAAATTAAATATGGTGTTAACTTTTAAAGAATGCGTTAGCATGTTTGTGGATTGCTTCCGACATAATGATTTTTGCCACTCTCTTTTCACTTTTTATGTTTGCGAGAGTAAGAAGAACCAAGCAAGAAAATAAATCCAAAGTTATATAGGTATAATGATTAACAGAAAGAATATAATTTTCGAGAGGATTGTACTTTTCAAAATTCAATAAATCACTTGGCAAATTATCATCATTAATTGGTCGTGGAAACTAAGCTCTTAAGTAATAACATACATGGGCGGAAATCCTAGGGGGGACAGGGGGGACGTGTCCCCCCTACTCAAAATAGTAGGGGGGACACAATATCAAATGTCCCCCCTACTATTTTTGGTCTTTTATGATGGTAAGAAATACATCATTCTAAATCGAAATAAAACATGCATACGAGATGACCTTACTTTGGCGATAACCTTTTCTTTTGCTTGTCAAATTTCCCCGCCCCTTGTCCCCATAGGCGGATTCAGATAAGATGAGGGGAAGACTTGGACAATAAAAATAATCTTTCGTGCCACTATATAAAATTTTCGCTCGCGCTTCGCGCTCGCATGGCCTGTTAGATGATTACATATCTTGTTCAATATGGAGTTCGAATATCAAGTTTGGAAGTCAAAATGCAAAACATATTTCACCTCGGAAATCGAACTTTCATTATTTTGTGTTATTTACAAATTAGTTTTTAAAAAGTGCTCTGTAAAAATGTCAGTTTTATGGTCTGAATGTTAACATTTGCTGCTTGCGCTGCGCGCTCTCAAATTTTGATTTATCAGGTACCTATTATTTTCGTGTATTCCATAAAGTTTTCAAAATATCCCTTTTCAGGTCTGACTGTCAAGACGTATCAGCTAGCGCGCTGCACGTTCGCATTTTGATTGACGAGTTATATAAATGTTTTGATATTGATTATACAACAAACTACTTAAAATCCCCTTTTCATGACAGTTTATCAAAATTTTTAGCTCGCGATTTGCGCTCGCATTAATGGTTAAAAATATATTAACTGATGCATCCTATTCATAATCACAAAAGTGAAATGTCCAGTTTTTATGCCATGATATCATCAGATTTTGCGCCCTCATTAGGCATTAATAAATATGATATTGATTTAATAATTAAATTGTCCCTTTTGTTTCATCTCGCGCTTAGCAAGAGGAATAGGAAGATATACATCATTTTCATATGATGACATGTCGTAAGGATGTCCCGGTCCTATGTCAAAACTCAAAGTAAAAATAATATCAGCTCTTTTTTAAATGTGATCCATATCCACCTTACAATTTTTCTACAAAGTGCTTGAAATATAAAGCTGAAATTTACTCTTTTTTCAGATCGGAATATCAAAGTTTCATGATTTTCATGATGAAAGTTGTATTTAGAATGCCTAGATTCTAGGTCAAAATATGAAACACGCTCGCGCATGTTTATTCAGATATTCAAATTGTTCTCTAATTTAAATCATTTTCCAGTTTCAGATCACATATCAAAATTTTCTGCTCACGCTTTGTGCTCGCATTATTAATGTAGAAAAACCCCATGTTACTCATCCTTTTGATGATTTACAAAACATTAACAGAATGGCCCATTTTTAGGTCTAAATCTCGAAAAAAAAATTCTGCTCGCGCTTCCCGCTCGCATCAATCGTTAAATTGTATAGCTATCCTGTTCACGATTACAAAAACTGATTAAAATTTTCCATTCTTTCTTTAGAAAGTTCAAAAAATTTCGGCTCGCGCTTCGCGCTCGCATATTTTGATTATTGAAATATGTAACGCCTTGATGGCTAAGTGCAAGAAGTCCTTAACATGTACCTTTTCAACAGGTACCAGTTCAAAACGTATATAAAAAAATTCTGCTCGCGCTTTGCGCTCGCATTATTAATACTCATCCTTTTCAGGATTTACAAAACATGAATAGAGCGTCTCTTTATGTAAATATTATAGGACTAAATCTCGAAATTTTCGGCTCGCGCTTCGCGCTCGCATTAATTTTTTAATAATTATATACCTATTCTGCTTGAGTTACCAAAAAGGCCTTAGAATTTCCATTCTTTAGGTGAAAATGTCAAAAGAAATTCAGCTCGCGCTTCGCGCTCGCATTATTTGATTGTTTAATGCTACTTTAACAGGTAGCCTATCTTTTCCATCAGTTCATTTCTGCTCGCGCTTTGCGTTCGTAGTAATTATTAAGTTGCATACACATCTTTTTCAGGATAACAAACATTGCCCAGAATCAGTTCAAATTTTAGGAAAAAATACATAAAATTTATAAAAAGATTAGCTCGCGCTTCGTGCTCGCATCATATAAATAAGGATTATGATATTATATATCAATTTATAAGAATAAAGCTAAGAAGTGACTAATTAGGACTACCCCTTAAAAGAAACAAACAAAAATAATCTTCGAGCTGCCGATCGGGGAAAATATGGCTGAAACAAATTTCCGCCCCCCCCCCCTATTGGCGAAGGCTCGATCCGCCCCTGTGTCCCCCCTATCTTTTGGGAGAGATTTCCGCCCCTGATAACATATATTGTCATATGACTTGGTAATGTATTATTTACTGTCCGAAACTATCCTTCTTTACATTCATGAGCGAGCAAAGCGAGAGAGAAAAAGTTTATCCTCACAACGGAAAAAATATTAGAAGGGAAATGATGAAAGTTAAGAAGGACGAGGCAGGACAAATAATTATGGATGAAAGTAAGGAAAATAGAGGAAAAAAAACAAAACGTTTAGTACACCATCTTATTTCCCCCTTTACTTTTGGAGTCAAAATAATGAAGAGATACCATTGACAGGTCGGTTAACTATTGAGTTGTTGGATATACAGAATGAAAGAAGGGCGGGAGGGTACATGGGTACAAAACATTACCAATGCATGCATTCGCTGCGGTGTTGTGAAAACGACGGTTATCGGACTCTTCAAAACGGACTATACTGTTGATATCAAAATAGGGTTGGCAAGTTTTGCGATATAAGCTTTCACTCACTCTTGAAAAATGGTTTTCATTTCCTTAATTTCAATTGAAAGGGCCAATCAAAATGAATTATATGAGTGTCATCCAACATTTAAGTCTTAATAGCGTAATGACCAATATTTCTTCGTTTATGCAAATTTGAACTTTATATTCAAAGCTATTTGACACCATAATAGAGGGCCTTTGGAAAACTCATCTTACAAAACTTGTGATTGCATATCAAAAGCTAATACTCTAAAAACCTACATGCTTGAAAAATGATTTTGTACCAAAAAGGGAACAAACTACTTAATATTTGATCGACATCCCGACCAAAATTATTTTTTTATGTAAAATCGAAAAATACCTCATCTACAGGGGCCGCGAAAACGGGGGGCTGGGTGGGCTAGAGCTCCCCCTTCCCCCACTTTTTCCAAAACCGTGTACAAAAATGTAAAAATTACCATCTGAATGTGATTTTATGCATGGTCAGCTCCCCACCCCTTCCGGGGCCCCTGATCTAGTCTTAAAATTTATTGATATAATCCACACGATCACATTTTTAGAACACAACGCATTTATAATTTATGCAAATCTAGTCATAATCTGTATTAGTGTCCAACACTTTTTAGGGATTTGCCAAGCTCTAAGAGAGGCTTGAATAGACTGATAGTGTGAACAGGTTGGTTCTCCCTGGAGTCATCTTGAATGGTACTTGATGAAAAGCTTATCAGTATATGGATGCAATCCCAGGGGTGTCATAGAAACGAGGATGGTAACACATCGATTGAGTCTAGTCTTAAAGGGCATACGAATCAAGAGCCTTGTAATTGCCTAACTATGGCCCGGTTCATTACCGCTAATGCAACATTTTATAATATAGGCCCATTTGAATGATAATACATAATTCATTACTCAATACGTTTATATTGCAATGACAATGTTATCGAGTAGCTGAACTGGCCCTTTTCCTCTAATCTTTTTAGCTTCTCCACCCATATAAGATTATAGGCTACTTAATTCTTTGTATTACAGATAATTATCTCAAAAGGTATATTTTATGACTAACTATTATAATACCCCCCCCCCCCCCCATTAAAGGAATACATATATTCCTTGTTGTCATGCATTAAGGAAATATAGGCCGGGGGAATACTGGGAAATGGTTTCGGTTTATAGAAGTGATAAAGGAGTGGATTGAATGGCTTGATAGATCGAATGATGGATAGATAGATAGATAGATAGATAGATAGATAGATAGATAGATAGACGACGTGGAGACAAGCGGAAATACCCAGGAGAATACGATAGAGCTAATTTATCACATTATCATTTTGTCACACATGTATAGAAGCATCATATAAAGGGCCCCTTTGAATAATGGTAACTTTGTCATGCAATGGTAACTTGCACGGAATCCTTGATTTTAGTTGGCTGTTGATCAGAATTACCATGGTAGTTATCATTGGATGGCAAAGTTACCATAATTAAAGGACAAGTTAACTCCAACAAAAAGTTGATTTGAATAAAAAGAGAATAATCCAACAAGCATAACACTGAAAATTTCATCAAAATCGGATGTAAAATAAGAACGTTATTACATTTTTAAGATTTGCTTAATTTCACAAAACAGTTATACGCACATCCCCGTCAGTATCTCCTCATTGTCCTGTAAAAAGGGGTTTTATTTATCCCTGAACATGTGGAATTACCGTTCTCATAACATTTTATGGTTCATTTAAGTTGGGCCTTGTTGTCAAATCTTTAAACATTGAAATATTGTATAATTCAAACAATAAAAAACAAAAGAAAGAGTGAATGAGGGATATCATCGATTCTCTCATTTGCATGTGACTTAATTGTGCATATAACGTTTTCGTGAAAAATTAGCGGAACTTTTACATCCGATTTTGATGAAATTTTCAGCATTATGTTATTTATTCAGATCATCATTTTTTCTGGGATGGACTTGACCTTAAAAAAAGTAGGAAAATGGTCACTTTAATGCAACGAGTTCCAGGAATGTCTCTGTCACCTTTTCTGGGTTGTTGCAAGAAACTTAATCAAAGATGATTATCAATTTTAAATCTTCAGCTTTTGAACATCAGTTGAAACTTTCTGTTGCAAGGAGTAGAGATAACCATAAATCGATTGAAAAATTTCAATTAACTGAAACAATTCGCCATTTGTTTTATTTTGGTCCTACAATTGACTCGAAATTGCATCTTGGGCGCGTCGTGGTGATTCTGACTCTCGCCTTTCAAACAGAGGGTCGCGGGTTCGAATCCTTTAGCCATGGCGTGGTTTTTTGCAATAGATTTATCCACACTGTGCTGCACTCGACCCAGGTGAGGTGAGTGGGTACCCGGTAGGAGGAAATTTCTCGAATGCTTGAGCACTCGATCAAGGTAGCCGTGCTAAAGCTGGGGTAATAATAACATTATCATGTTAAGCAGGGGCCACTGGTAGAACAGTTTTCAGAACTGAATTGGCTACCCTGGGTAAAATATGACGTTATTATTATTATTATTATTATCATTATTATTATTATTAATATTATTATTATTTTTATTATCATTATTATTATCATTAATATTATTATCATTACATTTTATTTTTTGTCTGTTCAAACCGAGTTGAAAAAAGATTCCGATAAAGATAAAGTAGGGGCCTCGTGGTTAGTGGTTACGATTCTTGTCTTTCAGTCAGAGGACGAGGGTTCGAATCACAGCCATCGGTGTTTTCGCATATATATATATATATATATATATATATATATATATGTGTGTGTGTATGTATGTATATATTTATATACAGTTTTTGGCAGTATAAGATATTTTTATGCGAACGAGAATCGTACTCTAGATCTTTAATAATGACGACACATTCCGTGTAACAATACGAACTATAATATTAAAAAATGAAATGTAAAGAAATTTGTATTTATCAGCTAGATGACCTTAATCTCTCGCAAAATAAGTTGAATTACTTGTATAGCGATATGCGCAGATGAATGGTGATATGCGTATACTTGCGTTTCACATGTCCACAAAATACAATTTTTTTAAAGTCCACTTCCTCCTGACAATGAATTCGATAATGGCCCCCTCCCCTGCATACGCGCATGCCCCACTAAACACACTTTTAAAAACGTTCAGATGACAGAGTTTGCGCAAAATAATGAGTGAAAACATATTTCATGTCTAATATTTAACTCGAGTCCTGAAGCGGATACCACTGCGACATTATGCGTTAATATTGTTATTTTTCTATGGTTGATACTTGCGACGTTATGCGTTAGTAGTTCAAGCTACGACATTATGCGTTGGACGCTCTTGGCATAATGTCATTTCCTGCTACATTATGCGTTGGTGTGACATTATACGTTGGTGCGACATTATCGGTTGTAACAAGTGGCCTTGCAGTAACCTTGTTAGTGTTTTCTCGACAATATTAATGAGCACAATACTCGAGGCTTGCGAAATAATTAGAGGATATTATGGTGACTTTTTCAATAATCGTGTTTATGACATTCTGTTTATAATTTGAGCAAATTTTCATGATTATCATAGCAGGGATGCTGAATGCATTAGGGAAATGAATGATATCTTCATTCTTAGGATTTTAGAGTTCATTTAATATCTATCCCTGTGATACTTTTATTTCTACCCTAACACTGTCACTCATGATAAGATGGATATGGCTCTAGTTGGGGAGACGTGAAAATCTCGTCTCATGGCTAGAGAAATAGGATGATGGAATCGACTTCTCGGTTTGTAATAAGAAGACCATGCCTTTCTTTATAGCGTGTTTATATCTCAAGAGAAGAGTTGATGGGGTAGGGGTGTAGATGTAATGACAATTAGGATGTAAGGATGTGTAAAAATATAAACTCTGTTTAAATCGACATCTTGTGTTTATTTCAAAACGGAATGATAAAAAATAAACATTAGAATAAGATTATCAGCTAAAGTGAATGTTAGTTTTATACTAGTGGTCTTGGCTCTAAATTCAAGAACATGATTAATACATATTTGATTAACTAATTTCTAACCTTTTTTCATTACTTGGTTGTCAGAGTGATATGACTGTCACAGCATTATGTCAATAGTTATGTATGCCGAGCTGAATGTTAGATAATAAACCTGAGAGATTCTGAACTTTCATATGCAGTGATTTACGTATATCATTCATGAAAGATTTGCACATGTCGCTAATGTTAGTCTTTATTCTCACTCAACGTAATTCTATCATCACCTGAAGAGGCAACATTATTACAACCAAAACCACTGGGGGACCAATAATGAATGAGAAAAGGCATGAATATGAAAGGGACAGGGGTCAATTATGGTATATTATGTTGAAAAAATGTATCATGAATTAAGAATTTGTCACAAAATTTTTGCTCTTTAGACTTTTAAAGAAGTTTTCATAAATTCGCATCGATGTGTCCCTATTATTATTTTTTTTTGGGGGGGGGGGCTGATTACGCCGCAGCCAAATTTAGTGCCCTCTTACTATCTTCGTCATTGAAATTAGCATGCAAGTGCACAATGACATGCAATGAGATAACTTAAGACTGCAAGCTATAAGATTATTGGAGTAGTTTAATGTCTACCTAAGATAATACATGTAATAAAAAGTATAATACTTCGTCGATCAATATACATTAAAAAGTATTACAAATTATATGAATGCAATAGATCGCAGTTTCTCATCTTGATATGCATGAGGTCGCGGAATCAATAGAAAAACTATAGTTTAGAAGTAAAGATAAAGTCTTGCTACTTCTAAAAAAAGTACTGAGAATAATATGCAATATGTCCTTTAGAGCTCATACGGATGAATTGTTTCGTCAGAAACGTATCCTTAAAGTCAGTGACCTGTACCGCTTACAACTATTCCAATTCATGTATCAGCTATATAAAAATAGTGTACCTAATGTCCCACAAAAGAAATTTATGAGAAACAATACTTTGCATTTTATTATACGAGACAGTCAAATGACTCTCACTTACCTAAAAGTAGAACAGTATTTTCTAGCAAAACTGTATTTTTCACAGGACCAAAACTCTGGAATTCTCCGGACATAGTAATAAAAGAGGTAGCTAATCTGAACCGATTTGAATTACTCATAAAAAAAAATTCTTCTTAATTCTTATTGATTTCATCAAATATTTTGTGAACTTCATACTTATCCACGGTAGTGTTGATTATTTTAAAGTCAATATTTAATTTTGTATATAGTGTATATACATTTGTGTTACAGTGTTTATATCTATATAAACTTATAAAATTTTGCTGATTATTTTTACTCTACTTATATCATATTACCCTTGTATAAAATTTTGATAGGGAGTCTACATTTTACAAGCTTTGCTTTTTTAGTAGGCCTCTCCACTTTTTTCATTTCATTGGTACCTTTCAATCATGTATGTGTTATGCAGTTGATGCATCTTTTCATTGTAAAAATGATTTATTACGAAATGTACTTTGATGATTTGTGGAATACATGTATGAATATATCAATAAATAGATAAATAAGATAAAATTAAAGTATTTATCAACATGACGTGTTTAATGTCCCAGAAGCTCAATCGCACAATAAATTTCATATTTTCTTTCGAAATTGTATAGGATCATAGCCCTTAAACGCATCGTTATTCTTTTATTAATTTGTTCTTCACATTATGGGTTGGATAGCCCTCGCCAGCCAAAAGACTGTTCTGCTGAGGGTCGTAAAGTTGATTTTCAATTGATTTAAAAAAAATCAACTTCAAATTTGATCAACTGCAAGTAGTAATCAATTTACAATTTACGTTGCTAGAAACAGGCTTGCGATCAAAATAAATAGTTTATTGCAACACCTCATGGTATTTGGCACTCTATAAAGCTCAACGCATTAAATCATGCGATGACTGTGAACATGTAAGAATTGTAGCCAACTATATAAGATTCGTAAACTAACCAATCTTATCATGATCGTATCTAATGTAAATAGGCGTTTATTGGGTTAAAAAATCATAATATTATATTGAAAAGTGAGGTTTAAGAATTAAAATAATGACTTTTTAATCTTTGTTGTAAACAAACATTAATAGGCCTACTTTGAAGGGTATACATAAGGTATATATACATATTACTATGGATGTCTAAATACCATAAAGGTTGGCCTATTTATAAAGAAGTTGGCCTATTTATAAAAACTTATGTACAATTTCCTTTCATCTTAAATGATTCCAATTAATTACGTGCACACAGGTAAACTTATTTTAAAACAAACAGCCTTCAGTTAACTTCTGAAATACATACATGAAGGGTTATGTAAATACTGTACTTTAAAATAGCAAGAATCCCACAATGCAACTTACTAGGACCCAATATGGAACACTCAGCAGTCAAGTTATGCCCTTTCGGCTCGTTTCTTAGCTTCGTTTATGCCTGGTTGAGAATGTCTGGTGCCCCAGGACATCATGACTTTTCAATCATTATTAACCTACATGTGCAGAAATTCATCTGACGGCGACTAAACGCACGTTTCTTTAATCATTCCCCATTATCTAAACCACTTTAAGCAGAAAAGATGGAGATTGGGGAAAAGCCGTGAGTACTGTCGGGGAAAGGTGAACCAAATAATTTCCTCACCGAAATATGAATCTTGCCCTTTTGTTCATGAATATTTCATGGTATTGGAAGAACTGAAGGGAAATGACGCTTATGAAGTAGCCTTCACGTGTGCAGATGTGCTGTCAATCGTAAACGTTCGCATTTCCGGAATGGGTATACGATACGAAAGGTTGAACATAAAAATTATGATTTTCCCCCAAACGTCTGATGTCTAATTTTGTTACAGGTTTAGTTCCAAACTTCCAGCTTCTTCATCCCCATTCCATATTTTGTTCCTGAATTATCAATCCTGAAGCCTTCCAATTACCCCCCCCCCTCCCCCTATAATGGCTTCACTTTTTGTTGATATCGATGTCGCAAAATTACAGTCAATCAATGATAAGGGACAGTAGTTTGATTTTAGAGTTATTTTACTTTTCACTTAAGAGATTTTATTCAAAGTTTTACAACGATGATAATGTGTTTTACAATTTGAGCAGACTGAATGTATAGATGGCATGAAAACATCCCTACCAAATTCATTCTTATTTTAATAACAACGCACGAGCAATGTTTGGAAAGTGTTCAAAAGGCGAGTATAGAAAGCACATACCACAGTTGTTTTTAATTCATTGAATCTGAAAATTTTAAGGAGGTATGTTTTTCATAATTACTCCATTGGGATATTATTTTAAAAATTTAATCTCCAAAGTTATTTGAAGCCTATGTATGTTGCTTTGTTGTTCCGTTTGATTTTTTTTTTCATGAACATTTTATTCTGCTTTCACCTTTACGTTTAAAAGTAGACCTTTTCAGTATTGATTTTGTCACCCAAATAATCTGTTATCGAGTCTTAGGTATAGAGATAACTTCAGTCAAGATTTTTTAATACAAATAGAACGAGGAAGAATTTTTTTTTTTGGCTGATTCAGTCATCATTACTATAGCAGCATTAAAATAAGTTTAAATACCTTTCATTAGACTTATTAGGCCTACAACCTTGAGGAGAAAGAAGCTAAAGACACTCTGAATGACTGCTAACTCTCCATTCAAAGAACAATCCAGACAACAAACGGTTGAATTGTGTCATGTTTATATTTTAATAGGATTAAATGTATCGTTTTCCTGTACTCTGGTGGCGCCGCTGCTAAACATTGACGACATCTATGTTATAAAAATAATATCTGTTGAATGGGGAGCATCAGTCATCGAGAGATGAATGACATTTTAAATGTCATCAAAGACACACAGTGAAGACTAATTAGCATCTCGCTATTATAGTCATGAAATACTAAATGAAAACAACATACTGATAAAAGTCTTGCTAAGTAGAAATTTACATTCTATACTGTATTATGATTAATATGATGTCGATCAACATTATTTGTATTACATAGGCTGATGTACGCATAATCTTTCACTATATAGGACTGAACCTAACAAGAACCTTGCATATAAAGGAAACAGAAGGCTTAAAAGTATTCTGTATTACTCGAATATCAAGAACGGGTTTTATCGTCCCATGCAAGACTCATATTTTCAATCATGTCTAAATTTTGCGAAAGGTCTATATTTCCAAGAAATTTTGCACTTTTTTATTTATTTCAAATTTCCTCTAAAATATTTATATCTCTTATCGGACGGGAGAGGGGTAAAACATGCCATATCTGGCTTGTACTGATGTTGATTCACACATTTGACTATAATTATGTGACATCACCAGGAATCACTGGAACACCGGGAATGATGAAATTTCATCCAAGAAAATTATCGAATTCACGTTCGTTGGATGATTCAGGGGTTGTGTCATTTATTTCAGAATTTCTTAGATGCTATATACATTATTATTTTTTATCGCAGTTATGTTTATGTCCCCCCAACAAAGAACGGAAAGTATTATCGTTTTAATGTTGCCCGCGTCAGCATGCATCGTTTGCAAAACGAATTCTTTAATACTTATGTAAATATCTTATTTCATGGAAAAGCTGATCTAAAGCCGGATGTCGTTGCTAAACCTGCCTAATACTAGGTTAATTTCCTATTATTATTCATACATCGACTGAAATCTGACGGGAGACCTCCGGTTCAGAATGATATAGGATAATACATATCCGATGTGGTTTTATTCTACAGGCAATTTTGAATTGTCGAAAGTACAGACATGCTCTTTTAAGATAATGTAATACAGATCATCTTTATTTTTTTTCTTCAAAATCATCAATGTTTATTTCGTGCTTTCTGTATGAAAATGTAAGTGAAATTTGTTTAGGTTTAGAAAAAAAAATTCTAAACCTTTCTAATTTGTATATTTTCATGAAATTCGAGAACTTTCTTCATATCAGCTTTTCACTTTGATTCTGCTTTAGGATTTTTGCATAATTCTTGATGAGTGCGAATTATAAAATCTTCGCGCATGTCTTTATTCAACGCCATTTTAATATTTTGACATTTTAAACAGTTTTTTATTTTATTCATATGTATTACCAAACTGAAAGCATTAAGTACAAAGCATAGAGATATATCTCGATGGGACAAATGCATGATTCCCATTTTCTTGAGTGGTATGGTATGGTGATTATTTCTATAAACATGGATGAATCGTGGAGTGGTGTCTTCGTGTTCGCTTTCCTCATCCAAACCCTTTTTTAACTCCTATAAAAAAAAGGACACTGTGAGAAATGATATACATCATATACATGTATTAGAAAGTATGTTTTATCATGGTTGCTCCAAAACTAAGTTTTAAAATACTAATCAAAGGCAGTCTCTACATGTCCTAAACATGATAGTCTGAAACCAATAATTTAGTATATTTTCAATCGAGTTGACATAGTAGTTTTAATTGGAAATGGTAGAATTCATGCATGCAGGAGTATAATGGCTTGAAAATAAGGATGTAAAACGTGATTATAAGCAAATGGCTTTGAATTAATTTGGAATAGGAATAAACATTACATAACAAACAGTGGCGTACATGTAATTAGCACAAAATCTTTTAGTAGAATATAGATACGGCGTATCGCCTAAAACTCATAAAAAGTTGCGAGAAAGCCTAGAGAGCGAGCAAAATTTCGACATTTTGATTTAAGAAAAATTGTGATATTTTGACATAATAATCAGAAAAAATATAATATTTGACCCTTCTCCCTTTTTTTCTTGGTCGTGAATCCCCCACCCCCCTCTGTACGCCACTGATATAGCAAGACAATATTGAACGCCATAATTGTATGTACAATGGATATAACACGCAGTGTAGCTGCGGGTTAGATCATGGACCTATTATAGGTCCATGGTTAGATCAACTCTTTGTCAAAATAATGTATGGTGCCTATTAAATGCGTCGATCCCCGAGGGGAGATTTGATGGAATAACTTTAAAACATGCAGAAGAAGAAGAAGAATAAGAAGAAGAAAAAGAAGAAGAAGGGAAAAAAGAAGAAGAAGAAGTAGTAGAAGAAGAAGGAGAAGGAGAAGAAGAAGGAGATGAAGAAGGAGAAGAAGAAGAAGAAGAAGGAGGTGGAGGAGAAGAAGAATAAGAGGAGGAAGAAGAAGAAGACAAGGGAGAAGAAGAAGAAGGAGAAGAAGAAGACAAGGGAGAAGAAGAAGAAGAAGAAGAGGAGGAGGAGGAAGAGGAAGAAGAAGAAAAAAGAAGAAGAAGGGGGCGAAAAGAAGACGAAAAAGGAGACGAAAAAGAGGACAAAGAAGGAGACGAAAAGAAGATGAAGAAAAAATGTATGAGAAGAATAAAGAAAAAACTGAAGAAGAGGAAGAGAAATAGGCGAATATCAACAATAATAACCAAGAGAAAGTGAAAGGACAAGAAAATAAAAAGAAGATAATGAATAAAGGAAACTGATTAGTAAAATATCTTTAGTATAAAACGAAAATATTCTAGCAGAAATTAAAGAACTTAGCTACTTGTATTTATCTAAGATAGATATCAATCTACTTCTATTTTCTTATATCTTAACAATACAATTTTCCCAGTATAATGTTTTATTTCACAATACTGTATCAAGAAAAAAGATAATACCCCTCTCCCCCTCTTGCTCTTCTTCCTTTTATTCTTTCGCTCTATCTCCTCTTCTACCCCCTCTCCATCTTTATGAGTGTCAAATGTTTTGTTATTTCCATTGGTAATACGATTCACACGCTTTTCTATCAAGATAGATCCTAATGACAGTGGCAACAAAGACATCACCTCGTTTTCTTTCTTTCTACTTAATGGCCTCATAGGACTTGATTCCATCATATACAGTGCGTATTAAAAAAACGGGACAGTTTTGAAAAGTCTATAAAAATTTTGTTTCAAATTAAGATATCTATATTTTGATGTTAATAGATGTTCTGAAGTCTTATCTTTGAAATGCCATTAAAAAAATAAATTTTGTTCATGCTTGAGCGAACACGGGACGTTTTTGTCAGGGGTTCAATTAAGAAGAGGCTTGCGCCAAAATGGCAGAAATGAGAAATTTGATTATCAGACTTTTTGCTAATCAGCAGACTTCCTCTTAATCTTTTCATTATTTTTGCCATAATGTTCGAATTATTCTGTCAAATTTCATTTACAAATTTATTTATTTACTTGAATTATTTTGTTTTTTCATTAAGACTTCTTTAACCTTTGAATTTTCCTTACTTTTTGTCAACCCAAGCAAGAAGATTTGCACTTATCAATTGGGAGAACTTGTAATTATTCAAATCATATTTTATTATGTGAAACAAATTATGTTAGGGTACCTTTAAAAAACATGAATCATATTTTCAAGGGTTATTGATTCCTTGACCAAGTTTAATTATGTGCTTGACAGGACAAACAGGAAAGGATTCATGTCTTTCAATGGCAATGGTGTATTGAGTCAATTTTGAAGGAGCTAGATATGGCAGATCGGATAACATCTATTTAAAAAGTTGTGAGCGAGCGAAGCGAGCAAGCAAAAATTTCCACTTTTTTATTTAAAAGATATCAAATTTTGTGATAGATTTTGACATTATATTCAGAAAATAAATAATATTTCACTTTCTATCTTTCCTTTTATTTCCCTTCCACTTTTTTTTTCATTGGGGGGAACACCCCGAGCCCCCGCCCATCTGTATGCCACTGTTCAAAGGCACCATAAATTTTTGTAGCACACAATGAAAGGATTTGAAAAAAAATACACGCTCTCCGATGCTTCGGTTGAAAAAAAAAATTGTTTTTTATTAAAGAAGAAATATTGAAAGCTAAATGAGAACATAAAAAGAAACAACAACAGAACAATTCAAGCAAATAAACTGATTTGATAATGAATTTTGACCGCGTAATTCGAAAATGATGGCAAAGATAATGAAAAGGTTAAGAGGAAGTCTGCTGATTAGCGAGAAGTCCGATCATCATAATTTATCTATTTATGCCATTTTGGCGCAAGCCTCCTTTTTAACCCCAGACAAAAAACATTCCGTGTTCGCTCAAGCATGAACGAAACTAAATTTTTGTAATGGCATTTGAAAGATAAGACTTCGGAGCACCTATTAACACCAAAATATGGACATCATAATTTGAAACAAAAATTTTATAGACTTTTCAAATCTGTCCCTTTTTTTTATACGCACTGTATATAGAAATTGAAACCGTGTGCGGTAATGTCTTTTTTTGTACTTAGACATTTCGAAGAAAATGCACAATAATCGCGTTTCACATTTCCAGTATTGTCTACTAAAATGTTAATGGCACGGCAGGGTACCATACCGCTATTTTACTTATATCTGCTCTTTGCTTCATTGTGATAGCCACAAGAGAATAAATAAAATATTTGAAAAAAAAAAATGAAGGCCTTGATATTGGTGTCATATTTTAAAATAAAGTGCCGCCGAGAACATCTGATATATTTCTATCTAGCTTTATAATCATAATGGTCATAAAGACCCAACGGGGGGGGGGTGAAAATTTGAAAACATTACACTATTCTCCCACTAATTTGAAGAAGAAAATTGTGTTCTTATGTTTTTATATAATGGTATTAAGATTCATGTCTTAACGAGGATAACTTTCTTCTTTGGTATACTAATAAATGTGTCAAGTATGGAAGCGTGATTTTAATATTTAAATTATTATTATTATCATATTGATTATATTCTATGTATTTATATAAGAAAATACTTCAGTAGGTCTACTTTCTTGATGAATAAATGTAATTTTATAAATCAAATCAAACATTACTGTATTACAGTGCGTATCAAAAAAACGGGACAGATTTGAAAAGTCTATAAAATTTTTGTTTCAAATTATGATCTCTATATTTTGGTGTCAATAGGTGCTCTGAAGTCTTATCCTTCAAATGCCATTAAAATAATTTAGTTTCGTTCATGCTTGAGCGAACACGGAATGTTTTTGTCTGAGGTTAAAAAGGAGGCTTGCGCCAAACTGGCATAAAATGATAAATATGATGGTCGGACTTCTTGCTAATCGGCAGACTTCCTCTTAACCTTTTCATTATCTTTTTTTTTATAGACTTTTCAAAACTGTCCCGTTTTTTTTTATACGCACTGTGTAGGAATGGGTCTATAGGAATCTGACTAGATATTTTATGTTTTACCCGTATTAAAACTGAAGGATTGATATATTTATTTGGGCACTATATAATGGTTTAAAATTCATATTTTTGTCACAGGGCTGACAATCAAACAACACCTTTTTTGTTTATGACATCCACTGCTTCGTCGCCGAAAAGTAACCTAACTGCCTAAATGATTAGAATATTCAGGTAAGGTCTGCTATCATCTTTCTCTTATATTGAATAGTTGATAAGCATCACATCGAGTATTGTCCGAAAATTTATTTTATTGTACCATTTTCATATATTTTAAAATATATAGACTTCTCTTTTCAAGCTACATATTAAATTTATTTCCTTTAATATTTTTTGTCTCTTCCTCTCGGACCTCTCCCCTATATATTCCCTCCTCACCACTCTTCCTCTGCCCTCTGTCTGTCACTGTTCCCACCATTCCCCCTTCTCTCTACTCCTCCCTGTCTCTTCGTCTCTCTCTTTCTCACTCTCCGACTCCATCCCCCTCTCTGCCTCCCCTCTATCACTTTGTCGTTTATCATCTATAACCCATAGCATTAACCGCCATTACTTATTAATCCACTCCTTTCTTTATATGTCCCTTTCTTCTCCATTACGTAAAATTTGTCATGGTCACTTTTATTTCAATAAGTTTCCCGGATTATAATCATTGTTTTAAACACCCAATTATCATCCCCCAGTCCATATCGTATCAATTTCATAACAATATCCTTTCGTCTTATAAGGTAGGTCTACATTCCTGTCTTCGTGCATAAGCAAACCAAAGCCTGTCCAACCATCCTATACCCCCCACCAACCCCCGTCTTCTCTCTCCTTCCAATCTCGTACCATCTAGACGTTTAAATTTCTTCATCCCATCCATCTCATTGCTACCCCGATCCCCCCTCATATCTCATTATAATGTGGCGATCCTCAAATTCGCAAAGTTGCTTCAAACTTGCACGTTTAGTAATACAGCTATCATCATGTTTTGTACACATATTTTCTTCATTATCTCTTAAAATGTTATTTCTATTTTAAATCAAAGTAACATTTTGTCAAAAAATATTTTCCATGATTTATCTTGAGTTATATGAGATAAGATGCAACTTTAGATAGTATGGAGGGTGCTATACAAAGCATATTTAATCGCTTGCAAATCTGGATGAATCATTGTCAATTTAACAATCACTATAGGAAGCAATCAAAAAATCATATCAGTTTCATAACTTTCTCATATCCTAGGCATTTTGATACAACTTTATTAAAGTTGCAACTCTTATCACCTCTTTCCCTCTTCTTTCCCTCCACCCCCCCCCCTCTCCGGGTTTCTTACAAAAGGTCCATGCCTCGTCACTCTTTAATCGCTCTTTCTTTCTTCTGTGTAACAGCATTTACTCCATTCCTAATTGATTGTACGACCTACATACTTATCCTTCGCTTCCACCTCCTTCTCGCTATATCTCTATCTATAATGGTCGCAGTTCTCATTTTATACATCGTTCTCTTGAAGATAAGTCGACCTTTCATTGCAAACCCCCTTATCCCCCTTCCCTCCTCTCTCTCCATATAATTCCGATGTGTTCCATCTTGTATCTTACCCACCCTAGGTTTCATGTCTTTTCGAGCGGACCTTTTCTGATAAACCCTTTCCCAATGTACGTCATCTGAGGTTAGAATACGGAGCTCATTCGGCACGCGGTTTATGACGAAAGAAGCGAAGTGATTTGTTCTAAAAATAGTACTGCAGACAACAAGTGGATATCCCTTTTGTAAGTTGGATCGATAGGTCTACCTTTATTCTGTTTTCTATGTCATTATTGCTCGAGGGAATGGTTTTGATTGAGCCTCGATCGATGCACTGTTTATGTCTCTACTCGATAGAAATCTCCGTCAATCGAAAAATAAATCCTCTGCTCAGAAGAAATTTTATCCGGTAGAAAAACAAAGCATAGCGATCATCACTTTGATTAGCAAAGCGAACTTAGAAACAAAAATGTTGCATTTTCTTTTGAACGTACAATATGGCATTTCAATTCATCAAATACCATGTGATTGTCCAATAGACTAACGGTTTCACTAAATTCAATATCAGTTCTGACTTGCTTATTTGACTTATAGTAGACCTATTTGAGATACAAGGACTTTCCAGATTGTGACTATATACGAATATCTTGCAAATATTTGAGGTAGGCTATCAAATAGATTTTTCAAAAACAATAATTCCATCTGCATTGAAAGGGCTTTCAATTAACGAACTGACGATATAGATTGCATAATGTGCAAAAAGAGAAATCGACAGTGGGAAGTTAGAAATGAAACCTGTTTGTCTTTCTATTGGACAGCAACCTTAAAATAAAGATAACACCAAAGAGTGCTTAAGTAATAATCAAAGGTGTTGTAATAACCCCTTTGGTGTTGAACCAACACAACACCGGATTAACACCAGAGTAAAATGACTGGTGAAGTTCTCTACTTGTGACGCATCCATCATTGAAACAATGCTTTTGAGAGACGTTTTGACATTTACATCCTAAAAGCGTTTTGTTGATTTTTATATAATGAAATATTTTTTTCAAAATCTATTTGCATGATCTGAATGAACTTCAATTGCTAAGTCTACCAGCCTGCTTTTAAATTTGTTTTCATCTTTCACTATCAAAATAATGGTTCAGACAACATTATTTTTAATACAGTTAACAAGCTGGGCGACATGGACATTTTTGACTTGCTTTACTTTGTCACTTTGTCAGAATAAACGTGACAACAATATTCATCTAATTTTGGGGTTAATTATATTTTTTTTCTTGACATTTTCATGAAAAGGAGTTGTTTCTCTCCCTAAATCAATCATTACTGACTGATAATAAAGATATGTCAGTAATGATTTTTAATTATCACAATGATTGATGATAGTAATACCATTGTGATCATATTCCTCAAATCGTTTTTGACAGCGGTTATATGAACATCTTTCGGTAAGATCTGGGTCAACAAATCACGCTATCCGGTCTGTTCCTTGCAGTCTCATTGTGTTAGTCTATATCAGGGATTTCAAAGATCTATCATGTCTCATTGTGTCTCCACTTCACTTTTATTTTTCGTCTTCAAAATACAACAGTTTGAACATGGTCAGTGAAATGAGAACTGATACCCGCTTGTAATCACGGTGCATATTCATGTTATTTAATTGACCATGTTATTTTTACCGTCTTATTTTTATTACTGAATGTATATAAGCTCTTAATTACGATGGTCACTTTCTTTTCCATATCACTCGACAGACCCCCACATACCCTGGTTTCCCATTGCTAAAGTATTTTTATGCTTTCTCTCAAATAATTATTTCCCTAAAAATTATTTTAGCTATAAGATATGTTTTACCAGGTCATCATCTTTTAATAAAAAATGTAGATAAACATTTCAATCTCTTTTGCGGAAAAATAATGTAACTATTATGAGACCAATATGTTAACCATCAAACATTGATTTGTGACCTTTTCCGATAGCCATAGTTAATAAATAAACTGTTGGATAAAAATATCTTCATAAGTGAAATGAATCAACTATCATAATTCTACTCTAGAAAATAGGATTTTAGTTCATGGCCACCTCGTTACATCATTTTTTGTAGTTGGAATTAAAGCAATTACACTTCAATTACATTACGTATTTTTGAAGTGCGTCGCATTCATCAAAGCAAATAAAGCAAGCGTCACTGTATGGACCGAAAGAACAATAATTGCGAGAAAGACAAGGGCACATGCATTTTAGTGAGTTATCAGAACACTGAAATATTACACGCAGACCTTGTGTGATATAGCTTAACTTTATTTTATGAATAGTTTATAATTATGAACGCATTGCTTTGAAATTAGGAAGACATCAAATAAAAAATTAGTGACATAAATATAGGCCTAGATAAAAAAATCACAAGAGAAATGGTTTATCGTATATGAAGGTACACATTGATTTAATATTCAATCTCCCTGTATATACTTATGCTGGGATGGATTCCCACTTGGTGCGCTATAGTATCATTTGGTAAAGCATTAAATCTTCATTATCAGGTCCCTCGGAGTGGACCTTTATCCTTCTGTCCTCTGGTTGCTTGCGTACAAGCATTTATGCTTTCTTAGCAATCAGGTAAAAATCACCACACCACAATCACATCATATGACAGCAATGTATAATATAAATTAATCCGTTTATCACTGTCGTCTTTCAACATCATTTCCTTGATTCCTTCTATTTTCATATTGCATGGTAAACGTTTAAGCCAACACTAAATAATCTATTCAGAACTCATTATAATGGCAGTTGTCGTTAACCTTTGGAATAGATGAAGCTAATTCGATACATCCATTATCATTGCCAGCATTGTCCTAAGACAGTTACCATGCATTTTTCATCATACCGTTGATATCATAAAATGTAATGGAATTTAGAAATGTCCTACATGTATGATTCAACAGGTTTGAAGCATGGGTGTCAGACGCAGTACTGAGTTGACGCCCAAACTAGTGGAAATCTATTTGCACCATAAGTCAATTAACATTGGTGATAACAGGGCGCGAGCATTCATATCAAATATTTGCCGCAAGCTTTTGTTCCGGCCAATCCAGTAAAAACACTCGATATCATTTTCACTCCTCCTCCCTTCCCCATCTCCTTCTATCTCTCTCGTTTCATTCAACCACGTTAATCTCTCTTCATCATTGTATGTGACTATAGAATCTATGCCACCAATTAGTATCCCGGTCGACAATTGCATGCAGTCACAGCCATATAGACCGAGAATCGATTTTGGATAATGGAGAATTTATATTTGCCTTTATCTTTGCACTGTACTGTTTGCCATTATAACCCCGGTTACACAAACCAGCAAACACGATCATGGCACATTAACCAACTGATATCTTCATTGTTCATGTGAAGTGTGAAGGTGATGATCGTTCAAAATACGATGGCGTTGTCTCAATGTGTATTCTTTATGTAGTTATTTACATTGACATCATTCTAAAAAATGTATAGTTTCATTCTTTTCGTTTTCGATCTTATATACTGTCAGATTTGTTAGTGTGACTATGATATTGTGTGTGGGTTATCTAGTCGGATACAAACTCGTAGAATGTAATGAAGTGACATGGGTGTATGGATACAATGTGTGCAGGAACTAATGAAATAATAATTGGATAGACAATTCGATTTTACATTAATAAGGTGAACTATTAGAGAGTATTTGAACGAGAGTTCAACAAGTATTAACATTATTCAATCTCTTTGTCGTAGGCATAGTGTTTTCTATTAGGATTATCCGCTGTACATGGGCTTGGTTTTTTTTAGAATAAAGAAAAAAGATCTGTATATAAATCATATCTATAAATGTTCTACTAAAACAATGCGAAGAAAAAAACACGCTCTGTGTCAGATTACTATCATTATATAAATCTTTCTTTTCGCTAGATTATTAGATTGTGTCATTAAATGAAGATAGACTCTCTTTTTAGTATTTTGACTTAGTCCTTGATAAAATAATTGTATATCATTATCATTTCCTTACTTGGTAAAAAAAAATTTTAACTGATCTCCTGCAGTTTTGATCTTCACGTGCCATGATTGTTAGTTCTTTTTCGTCTTTGAATATTTATGCACTTCCGTATAAACATGTTTAAAGAAACCACACTTGTTTTGTTACGCTTCCCGAGATCCTCGTTGGAAAACAGCAGGTAGGTCTGTTTTTTTGCATCAAACTATACAGTCTGTTTCAATAGTTCATCATAGGCACCTGCGTGTACGATTGTAAATGGTTATTTTTGGCATGTTTATATCAAACGCCAACGCTTTCTACAAACCAGATCAGGAACAAAATATATTCATCGTTCGTGCTTTAATTTAGTTTACAAGCCACACATGATACCTTCTGTGATTTATTACCATGTCAGTATGTGTTACTGGAAAGGATATCTATTCATTATTTCATCACCATGGTATTTATATCTAGCCCACACTGATCCGAGTAAGAAGATAAATTGAAGAAAAAAAATCTTGATCAGTTTATTGTAGTATGAATTACTCAAACAACGGTTTCATTTACTTGAAGGATATCAAAGTCAAAGGATGGGAATAATAACAGGGAAAATGAAAAAAAAAACTAAATTATTTAATAAGAATGAAAGAAAGTAGATAAAGAAAGAAGGCAATGTGAATATGAAAATAATTCAAAAGTAAACAACAAAAGAAGAAGAACAAACAAACAAAACCCTCACTGTAATAACTGGCTACCAAAAAGGAAAAATGTCTCAATCTCATTAAGAAGTGTTCCAAACTTTGCTCAGATAAAATGCAAAACAAATCGTCTTAGAAAAGGTGCAATACCATATTTCATTGATTTACTAAATTCTGAATAAATTTTTACTTTCATAGCCTTGAAACCAACTCAAATTTTTGCCATTGTTTTAGTCTCCATTTCAATCCAATTAATAATTGAATTTTTGATTGTCTGCTATTCTTCACTTTTTAATATTGTATTTACATAGTTTTTTTCTTCATTCTATTTTATTAAATTAAATGATTTTTTATGTACACTTGCTCTTTAAAATTATTTATTATCTATGTACATCACAAATCATTACATATACTTGTTAAATTGTAATTGTTGCTTTTACCCATGTATAACTTGTGAACATTTTATTGTAAACATGCTAATTTCAGCCTTCTGGCTGTGTAACATGTATTGTTTTTATACAAAATAAACCATGATTGAATTGAATTGAATTGAACAAACAGGAAGAGAGAAAGACACATACATAATTAGGGTGAAAAAAGAAATAATTTGGTCTTGCAAAATGATTTAGAAGAAATCTTGATTTTTCATATGAAACCTTGTTTGTTTTATGTTGCCGTAAGATGAGCGTATTGAATAGGCAGAAGAATGGAATCATAAGTGAAAATAAAAAAACAAAAAAATGTTTTTAAAATAAAAAAGATAAAATATATAAATTCTGAGATAAAATTAGGAGGCATTTACTAAACTATTTGATATTACTATCTTCAGTAGATGTGAATGTATCACATGACTGACTTTTTGTCAACAATTTGTAAATTATTTCTTCAGTATACTTTACTCTATTATATGTATTATTTCTTTGTTATTGCAGGAGTACACTGAAATTTTAAAATCTTTGGGAGAAAGAAATAAAGAATCTCGATTTGCTATCAAACAATGTACACGTAAATACAAGTACTGTATTTTATCATGAAATAGGTGTCAAGCTTATGCCTATTATGTAACCGCAAGAGATTAATAATGTATATATACATAGAGAGAGGGGGGGAGGGGGAGGGGGTGAGGGTGAGGGAGAGAGGGGGGGGGGAGAAAAGAGAGAGAGAGAAATGGAGGGAGTGGGAGAGTGAGACGGGGTGGGTATGAGGAAACATATAATGATTTTGATTGAGTGCATCATTGGAGCGGGGTTTTTTTAATTATTAATCAGGGTTTTCTTTGTGTTTTGTGTAATCGATTTCGGGATGAAAGAAAGAAAGGAGAATTCATTTTTTTTCGTTGAGTAATAATACATCGAAAAACCGTAGTAACTTCGATTTTAAGGGTTTAAAATATAGAGACGAGTATTAAAAGGATATTATTTTGACGGTAAGTAAACATGACACAACCAGGTTAGACAACAGTGTTTGTGGTGCTCCTTTTCATATACCACCTACGCTAACAGGTGTATCAATCCATCAAGATGAAGACTATGTTGATCTTATAGCAGGGTGATTGCATTCAACCTCTATCTTAATAATTGAACAATTTAAATCGCATCCATGGTCAGAATGATCGATGAAAGGACAAAAATAGAGGGAGATAAAAGAGAGAAAGAGGAGCGGGGGAAAGCAAGGATGTATACAGAGACAGAGCAAAGAGAGAGGGAGGGAGGGAGGGAGAGTGCGTGTGTGTGAGAGAGAGAGTGGAAGTGTGTATGTAAGGTATCAAAGTGAATATTCCACTGTCGTTTTAAAGAGTACCGGATAAAGACCTATTTATTCTGAGTTCCCGAATCATTACCCAAGGTGCACTATTTTAAACACTTAAGAGAGATCATAATGCCTACTGATATGACACATAATTTCTGCTATATAGTCTTTTACAACATTTTGCACCGGTAATCTAGGTAATCCTGATTTTCAATAAAGACCGAACGGAAATAATATTTTTTAAATCAATATATTTAAAATTGTTTAAGAAATATATGGACAGATATAGCGTAAATATGAAGGCACAAGCATGACAAGTGTAGGAGAGAAAGAGGGGTAGGTTGTATGTGGATGTATTCTCATTATTGTGAAATGAGTATATGAAAAAGTGAGTGATGAAGGATTGAATTTAACAAGCCTCTGGTAGTCTCGCCTGCATTACGCGATTCGATATAGCATCAGTGCTGACTTTGATAAAACAATGATTCGCAAAAACACCATTCAAATAATAATATAATATGTTCATTGACCATAAATGACATTTGAACCTGAATGACATTTGACATAAGACTAGTGCAAGATGAGCAATGATACTTGAATACCCATGTGTCCACATTTCATTAACTCTTTCCATAAACTTTCAAAGTTATGATGGCAATTCAACAATAATATTACCCCAAACATGGCCAGAATTTATTGACCTTAAATGACCTTTGTTCAGTGATACTTGATTACTCTTACGTCCAAGTTTTCTGGACTAGTTCGATAAACCTTATTAAGTTACAATGGAAATTCAAAACGAATACCCCCAACATGGCCAAAGTTCATTGGCCCTAATTGACCTTTTACCTTGGTCATGTGACCTAAAACTCAGGCAGGATGTTTACTCTTATGTCCAATTTTCATGAACTAGGTTTATATACTTTCTAAGTTATGATGATATTTCAAAAACTTAAACTTGGGTTGAAATTTGATGTTGACGCTGCCGCCGCCGTCGGAAAAACGGCGCTCTTCTAAGCAG